>NC_089851.1:59617349-59827349 GCF_036373705.1 Amia ocellicauda | reverse complement strand
CTATGCTACTGGCTTTGGGGGAGTGATAGCAAGCAAGAGAGTTACATATCGAGAGTCATAGATAGATAGATAGATAGATGGATGGATGGACGGCAAGGCAAGCATCTGATTGACAGTGGTCCGTGATCTGCTGTTATGCTACGATGCTACTGACCATTGGGCGAGAGATAGCAAGCAAGAGAGTTAGATATCAAGAGTCATAGATAGATAGATAGATAGATGGATGGATGGACGGCAAGGCAAGCATCTGATTGACAGTGGTCCGTGATCTGCTGTTATGCTACTATGCTACTGACCATTGGGGGAGCGATAGCATGCAAGAGAGTTAGACATCAAGAGTCATAGATAGATAGATAGATAGATGGATGGATGGACGGCAAGGCAAGCATCTGATTGACAGTGGTCCGTGATCTGCTGTTATGCTACTATGCTACAGACCATTGGGGGAGCGATAGCAAGGAAGAGAGTTAGATATCAAGAGTCATCGATAGATAGATAGATAGATGGATGGATGGACGGCAAGGCAAGCATCTGATTGACAGTGGTCCGTGATCTGCTGTTATGCTACTATGCTACTGACCATTGGGGGAGCGATAGCAAGCAAGAGAGTTAGATATCGAGAGTCATTGATAGATAGATAGATAGATGGATGGATGGATGGACGGCAAGGCAAGCATCTGATTGACAGTGATCCGTGATCTGCTGTTATGCTACTATGCTACTGGCATTGGGGGAGTGATAGCAAGCAAGAGAGTTAGTTATCGAGAGTCATAGATAGATAGATAGAAAGATGGATGGATGGACGGCAAGGCAAGCATCTGATTGACGGTGGTCCGTGATCTGCTGTTATGCTACAATGCTACTGACCATTGGGGGAGCGATAGCAAGCAAGAGAGTTAGATATCGAGAGTCATAGATAGATAGATAGATAGATGGATGGATGGACGGAAAGGCAAGCATCTGATTGACAGTGGTCCGTGATCTGCTGTTATGCTACTATGCTACTGACCATTGGGGGAGCGATAGCAAGCAAGAGAGTTAGATATCGAGAGTCATAGATAGATAGATAGATAGATGGAGGGATGGACGGCAAGGCAAGCATCTGATTGACAGTGGTCCGTGATCTGCTGTTATGCTACAATGCTACTGATTTTTGGGGGAGCGATAGCAAGCAAGAGAGTTAGATATCGAGAGTCATAGATAGATAGATAGGTAGATGGATGGATGGACGGCAAGGCAAGCATCTCATTGACAGTGGTCCGTGATCTGCTGTTATGCTACTATGCTACTGACCATTGGGGGAGCGATAGCAAGCAAGAGAGTTAGATATCAAGAGTCATAGATAGATAGATAGATAGATGGATGGATGGACGGCAAGGCAAGCATCTGATTGACAGTGGTCCGTGATCTGCTGTTATGCTACTATGCTACTGACCATTGGGGGAGCGATAGCAAGCAAGAGAGTTAGATATCGAGAGTCATTGATAGATAGATAGATAGATGGATGGATGGATGGACGGCAAGGCAAGCATCTGATTTACAGTGGTCCGTGATCTGCTGTCATGCTACTATGCTACTGACCATTGGGGGAGCGATAGCAAGCAAGAGAGTTAGATATCGAGAGTCATTGATAGATAGATAGATAGATAGATGGATGGATGGATGGACGGCAAGGCAAACATCTGATTGACAGTGGTCCATGATCTGCTGTTATGCTACTATGCTACTGGCATTGGGGGAGTGATAGCAAGCAAGAGAGTTAGATATCGAGAGTCATAGATAGATAGATAGATAGATGGATGGATGGACGGCAAGGCAAGCATCTGATTGACAGTGGTCCGTGATCTGCTGTTATGCTACTATGCTACTGACCATTGGGGGAGCGATAGCAAGCAAGAGAGTTAGATATCGAGAGTCATAGATAGATAGATAGATAGATGGATGGATGGACGGCAAGGCAAGCATCTGATTGACAGTGGTCCGTGATCTGCTGTTATGCTACTATGCTACTGACCATTGGGGGAGCGATAGCAAGCAAGAGAGTTAGATATCATGAGTCATAGATAGGTAGATAGATAGATGGATGGATGGACGGCAAGGCAAGCATCTGATTGACAGTGGTCCGTGATCTGCTGTTATGCTACTATGCTACTGACCATTGGGGGAGCGATAGCAAGCAAGAGAGTTCGATATCGAGAGTCATTGATAGATAGATAGATAGATGGATGGATGGATGGACGGCAAGGCAAGCATCTGATTGACAGTGGTCCGTGATCTGCTGTTATGCTACTATGCTACTGACCATTGGAGGAGCGATAGCAAGCAAGAGAGTTAGATATCGAGAGTCATTGATAGATAGATAGATAGATAGATGGATGGATGGATGGACGGCAAGGCAAGCATCTGATTGACAGTGGTCCGTGATCTGCTGTTATGCTACTATGCTACTGACCATTGGGGGAGCGATAGCAAGCAAGAGAGTTAGATATCAAGAGACATAGATACATAGATAGATAGATGGATGGATGGATGGACGGCAAGGCAAGCATCTGATTGACAGTGGTCCGTGATCTGCTGTTATGCTACTATGCTACTGACCATTGGGGGAGCGATAGCAAGCAAGAGAGTTAGATATTGAGAGTCATAGATAGATAGATAGATTGATGGATGGACGGCAAGGCAAGCACCTGATTGACAGTGGTCCGTGATCTGCTATTATGCTACTATCAGCAGCAACAGTGGCAGGTTTGGCGCCGTGGCTTAGTTGGTTAAAGCGCCTGTCTAGTAAACAGGAGGTCCTGGGTTCAAATCCCAGCGGTGCCTTAGGCAGGCTTTGTGTGCTCCTTGTGAAGCTTGTGCTTCCGCTTTGTCGACCATCAGTTTTAGCAAGATAGGCTTATCGTAAAGCCATCAGAGGACGTAATGAACCGGAAAGCCAACTGGACAGACGCCGGTTTGTAAAGAAGAACCAGAACCCAAAGGACACGCGCTACGCGCACCTAACGGCCAACATCCAATTCCCATTGCCGCCCCTGGACAGTCGCAACAGGGAGCTTGTTACTCCCGTCAACCTTACGTTTTCACCTCTGTGTGCTTCCTTTGTTGCAGCCTGCATCCAGATTTTGTTTTGTTTTGTTTTGTTTTGTTTTGTTTTGTTTTGTGCCTTACGCCTGAGTATAGGCACTGGGGAACGGGAGAGTCCTGGCACCGTGTCTTAGTTGGTCAAAGCGCCTGTCTTGTAAACAGGAAACCATGGGCTTTACTCCCAGCATTGCTTTGGTTTACGTTGGCATAGGCAATGGAAAGGAAGTTTCTAAACGCTCAATACATTTTTGCAAGATGGCCGTCCGCAGCAAGCAGTTTAAGGTTACTGTAGCCGCAATCTGGCAAGCTGACCGCCAGAAGTAGAAACAATAACAAGGGGCGGGGGGAAAAGTGGGCCGTCCCTGGGTTGATTCGAACCACGATCCTTTTGGTTAATAGCCAAACACACTGACCGATTGCACCACAAAGACAGACTGAGGTGTTGTGGTTGCTGCAGTCGTGCAGTTCCTTCACAGTTGCCAGAAATCATTTCCAGCACACGATTTTCTTTGTCGTTGAATGCAACATACGTGACCATTGGGGGAGCGATAGCAAGCAAGAGAGTTAGATATCAAGAGACTTAGATACATAGATTGATAGATGGATGGATGGATGGACGGCAAGGCAAGCACCTGATTGACAGTGGTCCGTGATCTGCTGTTATGCTACAATGCTACTGACCATTGGGGGAGCGATAGCAAGCAAGAGAGTTAGATATCAAGAGTCATAGATAGATAGATAGATGGATGGATGGACGGCAAGGCAAGCACCTGATTGACAGTGGTCCGTGATCTGCTGTTATGCTACAATGCTACTGACCATTGGGGGAGCGATAGCAAGCAAGAGAGTTAGATATCAAGAGTCATAGATAGATAGATAGATGGATGGATGGACGGCAAGGCAAGCACCTGATTGACAGTGGTCCGTGATCTGCTGTTATGCTACTATGCTACTGACCATTGGGGGAGCGATAGCAAGCAAGAGAGTTCGATATCGAGAGTCATTGATAGATAGATAGATAGATGGATGGATGGATGGACGGCAAGGCAAGCATCTGATTGACAGTGGTCCGTGATCTGCTGTTATGCTACTATGCTACTGACCATTGGAGGAGCGATAGCAAGCAAGAGAGTTAGATATCGAGAGTCATTGATAGATAGATAGATAGATAGATGGATGGATGGATGGACGGCAAGGCAAGCATCTGATTGACAGTGGTCCGTGATCTGCTGTTATGCTACTATGCTACTGACCATTGGGGGAGCGATAGCAAGCAAGAGAGTTAGATATCAAGAGACATAGATACATAGATAGATAGATGGATGGATGGATGGACGGCAAGGCAAGCATCTGATTGACAGTGGTCCGTGATCTGCTGTTATGCTACTATGCTACTGACCATTGGGGGAGCGATAGCAAGCAAGAGAGTTAGATATTGAGAGTCATAGATAGATAGATAGATTGATGGATGGACGGCAAGGCAAGCACCTGATTGACAGTGGTCCGTGATCTGCTATTATGCTACTATCAGCAGCAACAGTGGCAGGTTTGGCGCCGTGGCTTAGTTGGTTAAAGCGCCTGTCTAGTAAACAGGAGGTCCTGGGTTCAAATCCCAGCGGTGCCTTAGGCAGGCTTTGTGTGCTCCTTGTGAAGCTTGTGCTTCCGCTTTGTCGACCATCAGTTTTAGCAAGATAGGCTTATTGTAAAGCCATCAGAGGACGTAATGAACCGGAAAGCCAACTGGACAGACGCCGGTTTGTAAAGAAGAACCAGAACCCAAAGGACACGCGCTACGCGCACCTAACGGCCAACGTCCAATTCCCATTGCCGCCCCTGGACAGTCGCAACAGGGAGCTTGTTACTCCCGTCAACCTTACGTTTTCACCTCTGTGTGCTTCCTTTGTTGCAGCCTGCATCCAGATTTTGTTTTGTTTTGTTTTGTTTTGTTTTGTTTTGTTTTGTGCCTTACGCCTGAGTATAGGCACTGGGGAACGGGAGAGTCCTGGCACCGTGTCTTAGTTGGTCAAAGCGCCTGTCTTGTAAACAGGAAACCATGGGCTTTACTCCCAGCATTGCTTTGGTTTACGTTGGCATAGGCAATGGAAAGGAAGTTTCTAAACGCTCAATACATTTTTGCAAGATGGCCGTCCGCAGCAAGCAGTTTAAGGTTACTGTAGCCGCAATCTGGCAAGCTGACCGCCAGAAGTAGAAACAATAACAAGGGGCGGGGGGAAAAGTGGGCCGTCCCTGGGTTGATTCGAACCACGATCCTTTTGGTTAATAGCCAAACACACTGACCGATTGCACCACAAAGACAGACTGAGGTGTTGTGGTTGCTGCAGTCGTGCAGTTCCTTCACAGTTGCCAGAAATCATTTCCAGCACACGATTTTCTTTGTCGTTGAATGCAACATACGTGACCATTGGGGGAGCGATAGCAAGCAAGAGAGTTAGATATCAAGAGACTTAGATACATAGATTGATAGATGGATGGATGGATGGACGGCAAGGCAAGCACCTGATTGACAGTGGTCCGTGATCTGCTGTTATGCTACAATGCTACTGACCATTGGGGGAGCGATAGCAAGCAAGAGAGTTAGATATCAAGAGTCATAGATAGATAGATAGATGGATGGATGGACGGCAAGGCAAGCACCTGATTGACAGTGGTCCGTGATCTGCTGTTATGCTACAATGCTACTGACCATTGGGGGAGCGATAGCAAGCAAGAGAGTTAGATATCAAGAGTCATAGATAGATAGATAGATAGATGGATGGATGGATGGACGGCAAGGCAAGCATCTGATTGACAGTGGTCCGTGATCTGCTGTTATGCTACTATGCTACTGACCATTGGGGGAGCGATAGCAAGCAAGAGAGTTAGATATCAAGAGTCATAGATAGATAGATAGATAGATAGATGGACGGCAAGGCAAGCATCTGATTGACAGTGGTCCGTGATCTGCTGTTATGCTACTATGCTACTGACCATTGGGGGAGCAATAGCAAGCAAGAGAGTTAGATATCGAGAGTCATTGATAGATAGATAGATAGATGGATGGATGGATGGACGGCAAGGCATGCATCTGATTGACAGTGGTCCGTGATCTGCTGTTATGCTACTATGCTACTGACCATTGGGGGAGCGATAGCAAGCAAGAGAGTTAGATATCAAGAGACATAGATACATAGATAGATAGATGGATGGATGGATGGACGGCAAGGCAAGCATCTGATTGACAGTGGTCCGTGATCTGCTGTTATGCTACTATGCTACTGACCATTGGGGGAGCGATAGCAAGCAAGAGAGTTAGATATTGAGAGTCATAGATAGATAGATAGATTGATGGATGGACGGCAAGGCAAGCACCTGATTGACAGTGGTCCGTGATCTGCTATTATGCTACTATCAGCAGCAACAGTGGCAGGTTTGGCGCCGTGGCTTAGTTGGTTAAAGCGCCTGTCTAGTAAACAGGAGGTCCTGGGTTCAAATCCCAGCGGTGCCTTAGGCAGGCTTTGTGTGCTCCTTGTGAAGCTTGTGCTTCCGCTTTGTCGACCATCAGTTTTAGCAAGATAGGCTTATTGTAAAGCCATCAGAGGACGTAATGAACCGGAAAGCCAACTGGACAGACGCCGGTTTGTAAAGAAGAACCAGAACCCAAAGGACACGCGCTACGCGCACCTAACGGCCAACGTCCAATTCCCATTGCCGCCCCTGGACAGTCGCAACAGGGAGCTTGTTACTCCCGTCAACCTTACGTTTTCACCTCTGTGTGCTTCCTTTGTTGCAGCCTGCATCCAGATTTTGTTTTGTTTTTTTTTGTTTTGTTTTGTTTTGTTTTGTTATGTTTTGTTTTGTTTTGTGCCTTACGCCTGAGTATAGGCACTGGGGAACGGGAGAGTCCTGGCACCGTGTCTTAGTTGGTCAAAGCGCCTGTCTTGTAAACAGGAAACCATGGGTTTTACTCCCAGCAGTGCTTTGGTTTACGTTGGCATAGGCAATGGAAAGGAAGTTTCTAAACGCTCAATACATTTTTGCAAGATGGCCGTCCGCAGCAAGCAGTTTAAGGTTACTGTAGCCGCAATCTGGCAAGCTGACCGCCAGAAGTAGAAACAATAACAAGGGGCGGGGGGAAAAGTGGGCCTTCCCTGGGTTGATTCGAACCACCATCCTTTTGGTTAATAGCCAAACACACTGACCGATTGCACCACAAAGACAGACTGAGGTGTTGTGGTTGCTGCAGTCGTGCAGTTCCTTCACAGTTGCCAGAAATCATTTCCAGCACACGATTTTCTTTGTCGTTGAATGCCACATACGTGACCATTGGGGGAGCGATAGCAAGCAAGAGAGTTAGATATCGAGAGTCATAGATAGATAGCTAGCTAGATAGATAGATAGATGGATGGATGGACGGCAAGGCAAGCACCTGATTGACAGTGGTCCGTGATCTGCTGTTATGCTACAATGCTACTGACCATTGGGGGAGCGATAGCAAGCAAGAGAGTTAGATATCGAGAGTCATAGATAGATAGCTAGCTAGATAGATAGATAGATGGATGGATGGACGGCAAGGCAAGCACCTGATTGACAGTGGTCCGTGATCTGCTGTTATGCTACTATGCTACTGACCATTGAGGGAGCGATAGCAAGCAAGAGAGTTAGATATCAAGAGTCATAGATAGATAGATAGATAGATGGATGGATGGACGGCAAGGCAAGCATCTGATTGACAGTGGTCCGTGATCTGCTGTTATGCTACTATGCTACTGACCATTGGGGGAGCGATAGCAAGCAAGAGAGTTAGATATCAAGAGACATAGATACATAGATTGATAGATGGATGGATGGATGGACGGCAAGGCAAGCATCTGATTGACAGTGGTCCGTGATCTGCTGTTATGCTACTATGCTACTGACCATTGGGGGAGCGATAGCAAGCAAGAGAGTTAGATATCAGGAGTCATAGATAGATAGATAGATAGATGGATGGACGGCATGGCAAGCATCTGATTGACAGTGGTCCGTGATCTGCTGTTATGCTACTATGCTACTGACCATTGGGGGAGCAATAGCAAGCAAGAGAGTTAGATATCGAGAGTCATTGATAGATAGATAGATAGATAGATGGATGGATGGATGGACGGCAAGGCAAGCATCTGATTGACAGTGGTCCGTGATCTGCTGTTATGCTACAATGCTACTGACCATTGGGGGAGCGATAGCAAGCAAGAGAGTTAGACATCAAGAGTCATAGATAGATAGATAGATAGATGGATGGATGGACGGCAAGGCAAGCATCTGATTGACAGTGGTCCGTGATCTGCTGTTATGCTACTATGCTACTGACCATTGGGGGAGCGATAGCAAGCAAGAGAGTTAGATATCAAGAGACATAGATACATAGATAGATAGATGGATGGATGGATGGACGGCAAGGCAAGCATCTGATTGACAGTGGTCCGTGATCTGCTGTTATGCTACTATGCTACTGACCATTGGGGGAGCGATAGCAAGCATGAGAGTTAGATATCAAGAGACATAGACACATAGATAGATAGATGGATGGATGGATGGACGGCAAGGCAAGCATCTGATTGACAGTGGTCCGTGATCTGCTGTTATGCTACTATGCTACTGACCATTGGGGGAGCGATAGCAAGCAAGAGAGTTAGATATCAAGAGTCATAGATAGATAGATAGATAGATAGATGGATGGATGGATGGACGGCAAGGCAAGCACCTGATTGACAGTGGTCCGTGATCTGCTGTTATGCTACAATGCTACTGACCATTGGGGGAGCGATAGCAAGCAAGAGAGTTAGATATCGAGAGTCATAGATAGATAGCTAGCTAGATAGATAGATAGATGGATGGATGGACGGCAAGGCAAGCACCTGATTGACAGTGGTCCGTGATCTGCTGTTATGCTACTATGCTACTGACCATTGGGGGAGCGATAGCAAGCAAGACAGTTAGATATCAAGAGACATAGATACATGGATGGATGGATGGACGGCAAGGCAAGCATCTGATTGACAGTGGTCCGTGAACTGCTGTTATGCTACTATGCTACTGACCATTGGGGGAGCGATAGCAAGCAAGAGAGTTAGATATCAAGAGTCATAGATAAATAGATAGATAGATGGATGGACGGCAAGGCAAGCATCTGATTGACAGTGGTCCGTGATCTGCTGTTATGCTACTATGCTACTGACCATTGGGGGAGCGATAGCAAGCAAGAGAGTTAGATATCGAGAGTCATTGATAGATAGATAGATAGATGGATGGATGGATGGACGGCAAGGCAAGCATCTGATTGACAGTGGTCCATGATCTGCTGTTATGCTACAATGCTACAGACCATTGGGGGAGCGATAGCAAGCAAGAGAGTTAGATATCAAGAGTCATATATAGATAGATAGATAGATGGATGGATGGACGGCAAGGCAAGCATCTGATTGACAGTGGTCCGTGATCTGCTGTTATGCTACTATGCTACTGACCATTGGGGGAGCGATAGCAAGCAAGAGAGTTAGATATCAAGAGACATAGACACATGGATGGATGGATGGACGGCAAGGAAGCATCTGATTGACAGTGGTCCGTGATCTGCTGTTATGCTACTATGCTACTGACCATTGGGGGAGCGATAGCAAGCAAGAGAGTTAGATATCAAGAGTCATAGATAGATAGATAGATAGATGGATGGACGGCAAGGCAAGCATCTGATTGACAGTGGTCCGTGATCTGCTGTTATGCTACTATGCTACTGACCATTGGGGGAGCGATAGCAAGCAAGAGAGTTAGATATCGAGAGTCATTGATAGATAGATAGATAGATGGATGGATGGATGGACGGCAAGGCAAGCATCTGATTGACAGTGGTCCGTGATCTGCTGTTATGCTACAATGCTACTGACCATTGGGGGAGCGATAGCAAGCAAGAGAGTTAGATATCAAGAGTCATAGATAGATAGATAGATAGATGGATGGATGGACGGCAAGGCAAGCATCTGATTGACAGTGGTCCGTGATCTGCTGTTATGCTACTATGCTACTGACCATTGGGGGAGCGATAGCAAGCAAGAGAGTTAGATATCAAGAGACATAGATACATAGATATATAGATGGATGGATGGATGGACGGCAAGGCAAGCATCTGATTGACAGTGGTCCGTGATCTGCTGTTATGCTACTATGCTACTGACCATTGGGGGAGCGATAGCAAGCAAGAGAGTTAGATATCAAGAGTCATAGATAGATAGATAGATAGATGGATGGACGGCAAGGCAAGCATCTGATTGACAGTGGTCCGTGATCTGCTGTTATGCTACTATGCTACTGACCATTGGGGGAGCAATAGCAAGCAAGAGAGTTAGATATCGAGAGTCATTGATAGATAGATAGATAGATGGATGGATGGATGGACGGCAAGGCAAGCATCTGATTGACAGTGGTCCGTGATCTGCTGTTATGCTACTATGCTACTGACCATTGGGGGAGCGATAGCAAGCAAGAGAGTTAGATATCAAGAGTCATAGATAGATAGATAGATAGATGGATGGACGGCAAGGCAAGCATCTGATTGACAGTGGTCCGTGATCTGCTGTTATGCTACTATGCTACTGACCATTGGGGGAGCGATAGCAAGCAAGAGAGTTAGATATCGAGAGTCATTGATAGATAGATAGATAGATGGATGGATGGATGGACGGCAAGGCAAGAATCTGACTGACAGTGGTCCGTGATCTGCTGTTATGCTACTATGCTACTGACCATTGGGGGAGCGATAGCAAGCAAGAGAGTTAGATATCAAGAGTCATAGATAAATAGATAGATAGATGGATGGACGGCAAGGTAAGCATCTGATTGACAGTGGTCCGTGATCTGCTGTTATGCTACTATGCTACTGACCATTGGGGGAGCGATAGCAAGCAAGAGAGTTAGATATCGAGAGTCATTGATAGATAGATAGATAGATGGATGGATGGATGGACGGCAAGGCAAGCATCTGATTGACAGTGGTCCGTGATCTGCTGTTATGCTAGAATGCTACAGACCATTGGGGGAGCGATAGCAAGCAAGAGAGTTAGATATCAAGAGTCATAGATAGATAGATAGATAGATGGATGGATGGACGGCAAGGCAAGCATCTGATTGACAGTGGTCCGTGATCTGCTGTTATGCTACTATGCTACTGACCATTGGGGGAGCGATAGCAAGCAAGAGAGTTAGATATCAAGAGACATAGATAGATGGATGGATGGATGGACGGCAAGGCAAGCATCTGATTGACAGTGGTCCGTGATCTGCTGTTATGCTACTATGCTACTGACCATTGGGGGAGCGATAGCAAGCAAGAGAGTTAGATATCAAGAGTCATAGATAGATAGATAGATAGATGGATGGATGGATGGACGGCAAGGCAAGCATCTGATTGACAGTGGTCCGTGATCTGCTGTTATGCTACTATGCTACTGACCATTGAGGGAGCGATAGCAAGCAAGAGAGTTAGATATCGAGAGTCATAGATAGATAGATAGATAGATAGATGGATGGATGGATGGACGGCAAGGCAAGCACCTGATTGACAGTGGTCCGTGATCTGCTGTTATGCTACTATGCTACTGACCATTGGGGGAGCGATAGCAAGCAAGAGAGTTAGATATCGAGAGTCATAGATAGATAGCTAGCTAGATAGATAGATAGATGGATGGATGGACGGCAAGGCAAGCACCTGATTGACAGTGGTCCGTGATCTGCTGTTATGCTACTATGCTACTGACCATTGGGGGAGCGATAGCAAGCAAGAGAGTTAGATATTGAGAGTCATAAATAGATAGATGGATGGATGGACGGCAAGGTAAGCACCTGATTGACAGTGGTCCGTGATCTGCTGTTATGCTACTATCAGCAGCAACAGTGGCAGGTTTGGCGCCGTGGCTTAGTTGGTTAAAGCGCCTGTCTAGTAAACAGGAGTTCCTGGGTTCAAATCCCAGCGGTGCCTTAGGCGGGCTTTGTGTGCTCCTTGCGAAGCTTGTGGTTTCGCTTTGTCGACCATCAGTTTTAGCAAGATAGGCTTATCGTAAAGCCATCAGAGGACGTAATGAACCGGAAAGCCAACTGGACAGACGCCGGTCTGTAAAGAAGAACCAGAACCCAAAGGACACGCGCTACGCGCACCTAACGTCCACTTCCCATTGCCGCCCCTGGACAGTCGCAACAGGGAGCTTGTTGTTCCCGTCAACCTTACGTTTTCACCTCTGTGTGCTTCCTTTGTTGCAGCCTGCATCCAGATTTTGTTTTGTTTTGTTTTGTTTTGTTTTGTTTTGTTTTGTTTTGTTTTGTTTTGTTTTGTTTTGTTTTGTTTTGTTTTGTTTTGTTTTGTTTTGTTCCTTACGCCTGAGTGTAGGCACTGGGGAATCAGAGAGTCCTGGCACCGAGGCTTAGTTGGTCAAAGCACCTGTCTTGTAAACAGGAAACCCTGGGTTTGACTCCCAGCAGTGCCTTGGTTTATGTTGGCCTAGGCAATGGAAAGGAAGTTTCTAAACGCTCAATACATTTTTGCAAGACGGCCGTCCGCAGCAAGCAGCTTAAGGTTACTGTAGCCGCAGTCTGGCAATCTGACCGCCAGAAGTAGAAACAATAACAAGGGGCGGGGGGAAAAGCGGGCCGCCCCTGGGTGGATTTGAACCACCATCCTTTCGGTTAACAGCCAAACACGCTGACCGATTGCGCCACAGAGACAGACAGAGGTTTTGTGGTTGCTGCAGTCGTGCTGTTCCTTCACAGTTGCCAGAAATCATTTCCAGCACACGATTTTCTTTTTCGTTGAATGCAACATACGTGACCATTGGGGGAGCGATAGCAAGCAAGAGAGTTAGATATCGAGAGTCATAGATAGATAGCTAGCTAGATAGATAGATAGATAGATGGATGGATGGACGGCAAGGCAAGCACCTGATTGACAGTGGTCCATGATCTGCTGTTATGCTACTATGCTACTGACCATTGGGGGAGCAATAAAAGCAAGAGAGTTAGATAGCGAGAGTCATTGATAGATAGATAGATAGATGGATGGATGGATGGACGGCAAGGCAAGCATCTGATTGACAGTGGTCCGTGATCTGCTGTCATGCTACAATGCTACTGACCATTGGGGGAGCGATAGCAAGCAAAAAAGTTAGATATTGAGAGTCATAGATAGATAGATAGATAGATGGATGGATGGATGGACGGCAAGGCAAGCACCTGATTGACAGTGGTCCGTGATTTGCTACTATGCTACTGACCATTGGGGGAGCGATAGCAAGCAAGAGAGTTAGATATCAAGAGTCATAGATAGATAGATAGATAGATGGATGGATGGACGGCAAGGCAAGCATCTGATTGACAGTGGTCCGTGATCTGCTGTTATGCTACTATGCTACTGACCATTGGGGGAGCGATAGCAAGCAAGAGAGTTAGATATCGAGAGTGATAGATAGATCGATAGATAGATGGATGGATGGACGGCAAGGCAAGCATCTGATTGACAGTGGTCCGTGATCTGCTGTTATGCTACTATGCTACTGACCATTGGGGGAGCGATAGCAAGCAAGAGAGTTAGATATCGAGAGTCATAGATAGATAGATAGATAGATGGATGGATGGATGGACGGCAAGGCAAGCACCTGATTGACAGTGGTCCGTGATCTGCTGTTATGCTACTATGCTACTGACCATTGGGGGAGCGATAGCAAGCAAGAGAGTTAGATATCGAGAGTCATAGATAGATAGATAGATAGATGGATGGATGGATGGAGGGCAAGGCAAGCATGTGATTGACAGTGGTCCGTGATCTGCTGTTATGCTACTATGTACTGACCATTGGGGGAGCGATAGCAAGCAAGAGAGTTAGATATCAAGAGACATAGATACATAGATAGATAGATGGATGGATGGATGGACGGCAAGGCAAGCACCTGATTGACAGTGGTCCGTGATCTGCTCTTATGCTACAATGCTACTGACCATTGGCGGAGCGATAGCAAGCAAGAGAGTTAGATATCGAGAGTCATAGATAGATAGATAGATAGATAGATAGATAGATAGATAGATAGATAGATAGATAGATGGATGGACGGCAAGGCAAGCACCTGATTGACAGTGGTCCGTGATCTGCTGTTATGCTACTATGCTACTGACCATTGGGGGAGCGATACCAAGCAAGAGAGTTAGATATCAAGAGTCATAGATAGATAGATAGATAGATAGATAGATGGATGGATGGACGGCAAGGCAAGCATCTGATTGACAGTGGTCTGTGATCTGCTGTTATGCTACTATGCTACTGACCATTGGGGGAGCGATAGCAAGCAAGAGAGTTAGTTATCAAGAGTCATAGATAGATAGATAGATGGATGGATGGACGGCAAGGCAAGTATCTGATTGACAGTGGTCCGTGATCTGCTGTTATGCTACTATGCTACTGACCATTGGGGGAGCGATAGCAAGCAAGAGAGTTAGATATCGAGAGTCATAGATAGATAGATAGATAGATGGATGGATGGATGGACGGCAAGGCAAGCACCTGATTGACAGTGGTCCGTGATCTGCTGTTATGCTACAATGCTACAGACCATTGGCGGAGCGAAAGCAAGCAAGAGAGTTAGATATCGAGAGTCATAGATAGATAGATAGATAGATAGATAGATAGATAGATAGATAGATAGATAGATGGATGGACGGCAAGGCAAGCACCTGATTGACAGTGGTCCGTGATCTGCTGTTATGCTACTATGCTACTGACCATTGGGGGAGCGATACCAAGCAAGAGAGTTAGATATCAAGAGTCATAGATAGATAGATAGATAGATGGATGGATGGACGGCAAGGCAAGCACCTGATTGACAGTGGTCCGTGATCTGCTGTTATGCTACTATGCTACTGACCATTGGGGGAGCGATACCAAGCAAGAGAGTTAGATATCAAGAGTCATAGATAGATAGATAGATAGATAGATAGATGGATGGATGGACGGCAAGGCAAGCATCTGATTGACAGTGGTCTGTGATCTGCTGTTATGCTACTATGCTACTGACCATTGGGGGAGCGATAGCAAGCAAGAGAGTTAGTTATCAAGAGTCATAGATAGATAGATAGATGGATGGATGGACGGCAAGGCAAGTATCTGATTGACAGTGGTCCGTGATCTGCTGTTATGCTACTATGCTACTGACCATTGGGGGAGCGATAGCAAGCAAGAGAGTTAGATATCGAGAGTCATAGATAGATAGATAGATAGATGGATGGATGGATGGACGGCAAGGCAAGCACCTGATTGACAGTGGTCCGTGATCTGCTGTTATGCTACAATGCTACAGACCATTGGCGGAGCGAAAGCAAGCAAGAGAGTTAGATATCGAGAGTCATAGATAGATAGATAGATAGATAGATAGATAGATAGATAGATAGATAGATAGATAGATAGATAGATAGATGGATGGACGGCAAGGCAAGCACCTGATTGACAGTGGTCCGTGATCTGCTGTTATGCTACTATGCTACTGACCATTGGGGGAGCGATACCAAGCAAGAGAGTTAGATATCAAGAGTCATAGATAGATAGATAGATAGATGGATGGATGGACGGCAAGGCAAGCATCTGATTGACAGTGGTCCGTGATCTGCTGTTATGCTACTATGCTACTGACCATTGGGGGAGCGATAGCAAGCAAGAGAGTTAGATATCAAGAGTCATAGATAGATAGATAGATAGATAGATGGATGGATGGACGGCAAGGCAAGCATCTGATTGACAGTGGTCCGTGATCTGCTGTTATGCTACTATGCTACTGACCATTGGGGGAGCGATAGCAAGCAAGAGAGTTAGATATCGAGAGTCATTGATAAATAGATAGATAGATGGATGGATGGATGGACGGCAAGGCAAGCATCTGATTGACAGTGGTCCGTGATCTGCTGTTATGCTACTATGCTACTGACCATTGGGGGAGCGATAGCAAGCAAGAGAGTTAGATATCAAGAGTCATAGATAGATAGATAGATGGATGGATGGATGGACGGCAAGGCAAGCATCTGATTGACAGTGGTCCGTGATCTGCTCTTATGCTACTATGCTACTGACCATTGGGGGAGCGATAGCAAGCAAGAGAGTTAGATATCAAGAGACATAGATACATAGATAGATAGATGGATGGATGGATGGACGGCAAGGCAAGCATCTGATTGACAGTGGTCCGTGATCTGCTGTTATGCTACTATGCTACTGACCATTGGGGGAGCGATAGCAAGCAAGAGAGTTAGATATCGAGAGTCATAGATAGATAGATAGATAGATGGATGGATGGACGGCAAGGCAAGCATCTGATTGACATTGGTCCGTGATCTGCTGTTATGCTACAATGCTACTGACCATTGGGGGAGCGATAGCAAGCAAGAGAGTTAGATATCGAGAGTCATAGATAGATAGATAGATAGATGGATGGACGGCAAGGCAAGCATCTGGTTGACAGTGGTCCGTGATCTGCTGTTATGCTACAATGCTACTGACCATTGGGGGAGCGATAGCAAGCAAGAGAGTTAGATATCAAGAGACATAGATACATAGATAGATAGATAGATGGATGGATGGACGGCAAGGCAAGCATCTGATTGACAGTGGTCCGTGATCTGCTGTTATGCTACTATGCTACTGACCATTGGGGGAGCGATAGCAAGCAAGAGAGTTAGATATCAAGAGTCATAGATAGATAGATAGATGGATGGATGGATGGACGGCAAGGCAAGCATCTGATTGACAGTGGTCCGTGATCTGCTGTTATGCTACTATGCTACTGATCATTGGGGGAGCGATAGCAAGCAAGAGAGTTAGATATCAAGAGTCATAGATAGATAGATAGATGGATGGATGGATGGACGGCAAGGCAAGCATCTGATTGACAGTGGTCCGTGATCTGCTGTTATGCTACTATGCTACTGACCATTGGGGGAGCGATAGCAAGCAAGAGAGTTAGATATCAAGAGTCATAGATAGATAGATAGATGGATGGATGGATGGACGGCAAGGCAAGCATCTGATTGACAGTGGTCCGTGATCTGCTGTTATGCTACTATCAGCAGCAACAGTGGCAGAGTTGGTGCCGTGGCTTAGTTGGTTAAAGCGCCTGTCTAGTAAACAGGAGGTCCTGGGTTCAAATCCCAGCGGTGCCTTAGGCGGGCTTTGTGTGCTCCTTGCGAAGGTTGTGCTTCCGCTTTGTCAACAATCAGTTTTAGCAAGATAGGCTTATCTTAAAGCCATCAGAGGACGTAATGAACCGGAAAGCCAACTGGACAGACGCCGGTTTGTAAAGAAGAAGCAGAACCCAAAGGACACGCGCTACGCGCACCTAACGGCCGACGTCCAATTCCCATTGCCGCCCCTGGACAGTCGCAACAGGGAGCTTGTTACTCCCGTCAACCTTACGTTTTCACCTCTGTGTGCTTCCTTTGTTGCAGCCTGCATCCAGATTTTGTTTTGTTTTGTTTTGTTTTGTTTTGTTTTGTTTTGTTTTGTTTTGTTTTGTTTTGTTTTGTGCCTTACACCTGAGTGTAGGCACTGGGGAATGGGAGAGTCCTGGCACCGTGGCTTAGTTGGTCAAAGCGCCTGTCTTGTAAACAGGAAACCCTGTTTTCGACTCCCAGCAGTGCTTTGGTTTACGTTGGCCTAGGCAATGGAAAGGAAGTTTCTAAACGCTCAATACATTTTTGCAAGATGGCCGTCCACAGCAAACAGCTTAAGGTTACTGTAGCCGCAGTCTGGCAAGCTGACCGCCAGAAGTAGAAACAATAACAAGGGACGGGGGGAAAAGTGGGCCATCTCTGGGTGGATTTGAACCACCATCCTTTCGGTTAACAGCCAAACACACTGACCGATTGCGCCACAGACACAGACAGAGGTGTAGGGGTTGCTGCAGTCGTGCAGTACCTTCACAGTTGCCAGAAATCATTTCCAGCACACGATTTCTTTTTCGTTGAATGCAACATACGTGACCATTGGGGGAGCGATAGCAAGCAAGAGAGTTAGATATCGAGAGTCATAGATAGATAGCTAGCTAGATAGATAGATAGATGGATGGATGGACGGCAAGGCAAGCATCTGATTGACAGTAGTCCGTGATCTGCTGTTATGCTACTATGCTACTGACCATTGAGGGAGCGATAGCAAGCAAGAGAGTTAGATATTGAGAGTCATTGATAGATATATAGATAGATGGATGGATGGATGGACGGCAAGGCAAGCATCTGATTGACAGTGGTCCGTGATCTGCTGTTATGCTACTATGCTACTGACCATTGGGGGAGCGATAGCAAGCAAGAGAGTTAGATATCGAGAGTCATTGATAGATAGATAGATAGATGGATGGATGGATGGACGGCAAGGCAAGCATCTGATTGACAGTGGTCCGTGATCTGTTGTTATGCTACAATGCTACTGACCATTGGGGGAGCGATAGCAAGCAAGAGAGTTAGATATCAAGAGTCATAGATAGATTGATAGATAGATGGATGGATGGACGGCAAGGCAAGCATCTGATTGACAGTAGTCCATGATCTGCTGTTATGCTACTATGCTACTGACCATTGGGGGAGCGATAGCAAGCAAGAGAGTTAGATATCAAGAGACATAGATACATAGATAGATAGATGGATGGATGGATGGACGGCAAGGCAAGCATCTGATTGACAGTGGTCCGTGATCTGCTGTTATGCTACTATGCTACTGACCATTGGGGGAGCGATAGCAAGCAAGAGAGTTAGATATCAAGAGTCATAGATAGATAGATAGATGGATGGATGGATGGATGGACGGCAAGGCAATCATCTGATTGACAGTGGTCCGTGATCTGCTGTTATGCTACTATGCTACTGACCATTGGGGGAGCGATAGCAAGCAAGAGAGTTAGATATCAAGAGACATAGATACATAGATAGATGGATGGATGGACGGCAAGGCAAGCATCTGATTGACAGTGGTCCGTGATCTGCTGTTATGCTACTATGCTACTGACCATTGGGGGAGCGATAGCAAGCAAGAGAGTTAGATATCAAGAGTCATAGATAGATTGATAGATAGATGGATGGATGGATGGACGGCAAGGCAAGCATCTGATTGACAGTGGTCCGTGATCTGCTGTTATGCTACTATCAGCAGCAACAGTGGCAGATTTGGTGCCGTGGCTTAGTTGGTTGAAGCGCTTGCCTAGTAAACAGGAGGTCCTGGGTTCAAATCCCAGCGGTGCCTTAGGTGGGCTTTGTGTGCTCCTTGCGAAGCTTGTGCTTCCGCTTTGTCGACCATCAGTTTTAGCATGATAGGCTTATCTTAAAGCCATCAGAGGACGTAATGAACCGGAAAGCCAACTGGACAGACGCCGGTTTGTAAAGAAGAAGCAGAACCCAAAGGACATGCGCTACGCGCACCTAACGGCCATCGTCCATTTCCCATTGCCGCCCCTGGACAGTCGCAACAGGGAGCTTGTTACTCCCGTCAACCTTACGTTTTCACCTCTGTGTGCTTCCTTTGTTGCAGCCTGCATCCAGATTTTGTTTTGTTTTGTTTTGTTTTGTTTTGTGCCTTACACCTGAGTGTAGGCACTGGGGAATGGGAGAGTCCTGGCACCGTGGCTTAGTTGGTCAAAGCGCCTGTCTTGTAAACAGGAAACCCTGTTTTCGACTCCTAGCAGTGCTTTGGTTTACGTTGGCCTAGGCAATGGAAAGGAAGTTTCTAAACGCTCAATACATTTTTGCAAGATGGCCGTCCGCAGCAAACAGCTTAAGGTTACTGTAGCCGCAGTCTGGCAAGCTGACCGCCAGAAGTAGAAACAATAACAAGGGACGGGGGGAAAAGTGGGCCATCTCTGGGTGGATTTGAACCACCATCCTTTCGGTTAACAGCCAAACACACTGACCGATTGCGCCACAGACACAGACAGAGGTGTAGGGGTTGCTGCAGTCGTGCAGTACCTTCACAGTTGCCAGAAATCATTTCCAGCACACGATTTCTTTTTCGTTGAATGCAACATACGTGACCATTGGGGGAGCGATAGCAAGCAAGAGAGTTAGATATCGAGAGTCATAGATAGATAGCTAGCTAGATAGATAGATAGATGGATGGATGGACGGCAAGGCAAGCATCTGATTGACAGTAGTCCGTGATCTGCTGTTATGCTACTATGCTACTGACCATTGGGGGAGCGATAGCAAGCAAGAGAGTTAGATATCAAGAGTCATCGATAGATAGATAGAAAGATGGATGGATGGACGGCAAGGCAAGCATCTAATTGAGAGTGGTCCGTGATCTGCTGTTATGCTACTATGCTACTGACCATTGAGGGAGCGATAGCAAGCAAGAGAGTTAGATATCGAGAGTCATTGATAGATAGATAGATAGATGGATGGATGGATGGACGGCAAGGCAAGCATCTGATTGACAGTGGTCCGTGATCTGCTGATATGCTACTATGCTACTGACCATTGGGGGAGCGATAGCAAGCAAGAGAGTTAGATATCGAGAGTCATAGATAGATAGCTAGCTAGATAGATAGATAGATGGATGGATGGACGGCAAGGCAAGCATCTGATTGACAGTGGTCAGTGATCTGCTGTTATGCTACAATGCTACTGACCATTGGGGGAGCGATAGCAAGCAAGAGAGTTAGATATCGAGAGTCATAGATAGATAGATAGATAGATGGATGGATGGACGGCAAGGCAAGCATCTGATTGACAGTGGTCCGTGATCTGCTGTTATGCTACTATGCTACTGACCATTGGGGGAGCGATAGCAAGCAAGAGAGTTAGATATCGAGAGTCATAGATAGATAGATAGATGGATGGATGGATGGACGGCAAGGCAAGCATCTGATTGACAGTGGTCCGTGATCTGCTGTTATGCTACTATGCTACTGACCATTGGGGGAGCGATAGCAAGCAAGAGAGTTAGATATCGAGAGTCATAGATAGATAGATAGATAGATAGATGGATGGACGGCAAGGCAAGCATCTGATTGACAGTGGTCCGTGATCTGCTGTTATGCTACTATGCTACTGACCATTGGGGGAGCGATAGCAAGCAAGAGAGTTAGATATCGAGAGTCATTGATAGATAGATAGATAGATGGATGGATGGATGGACGGCAAGGCAAGCATCTGATTGACAGTGGTCCGTGATCTGTTGTTATGCTACAATGCTACTGACCATTGCGGGAGCGATAGCAAGCAAGAGAGTTAGATATCAAGAGTCATAGATAGATAGATAGATAGATGGATGGATGGACGGCAAGGCAAGCATCTGATTGACATTGGTTCGTGATCTGCTGTTATGCTACAATGCTACTGACCATTGGGGGAGCGATAGCAAGCAAGAGAGTTAGATATCGAGAGTCATAGATAGATAGATAGATAGATGGATGGATGGATGGACGGCAAGGCAAGCATCTGATTGACAGTGGTCCGTGATCTGCTGTTATGCTACTATGCTACTGACCATTGGGGGAGCGATAGCAAGCAAGAGAGTTAGATATCGAGAGTCATTGATAAATAGATAGATAGATGGATGGATGGATGGACGGCAAGGCAAGCATCTGATTGACAGTGGTCCGTGATCTGCTGTTATGCTACTATGCTACTGACCATTGGGGGAGCGATAGCAAGCAAGAGAGTTAGATATCAAGAGTCATAGATAGATAGATAGATGGATGGATGGATGGATGGCAAGGCAAGCATCTGATTGACAGTGGTCCGTGATCTGCTGTTATGCTACTATGCTACTGACCATTGGGGGAGCGATTGCAAGCAAGAGAGTTAGATATCAAGAGTCATCGATAGATAGATAGAAAGATGGATGGATGGACGGCAAGGCAAGCATCTGATTGACAGTGGTCCGTGATCTGCTGTTATGCTACTATGCAACTGACCATTGAGGGAGCGATAGCAAGCAAGAGAGTTAGATATCGAGAGTCATTGATAGATAGATAGATAGATGGATGGATGGATGGACGGCAAGGCAAGCATCTGATTGACTGTGGTCCGTGATCTGCTGTTATGCTACTATGCTACTGACCATTGGGGTAGCGATAGCAAGCAAGAGAGTTAGATATCGAGAGTCATAGATAGATAGCTAGCTAGATAGATAGATAGATGGATGGATGGACGGCAAGGCAAGCATCTGATTGACAGTGGTCCGTGATCTGCTGTTATGCTACTATGCTACTGACCATTGGGGGAGCGATAGCAAGCAAGGGAGTTAGATATCGAGAGTCATAGATAGATAGATAGATAGATAGATAGATAGATGGATGGACGGCAAGGCAAGCACCTGATTGACAGTGGTCCGTGATCTGCTGTTATGCTACTATGCTACTGACCATTGGGGGAGCGATAGCAAGCAAGAGAGTTAGATATCAAGAGTCATAGATAGATAGATAGATAGATGGATGGATGGACGGCAAGGCAAGCATCTGATTGACAGTGGTCCGTGATCTGCTGTTATGCTACTATGCTACTGACCATTGGGGGAGCGATAGCAAGCAAGAGAGTTAGATATCGAGAGTCATCGATAGATAGATAGAAAGATGGATGGATGGACGGCAAGGCAAGCATCTGATTGACAGTGGTCCGTGATCTGCTGTTATGCTACTATGCTACTGACCATTGAGGGAGCGATAGCAAGCAAGAGAGTTAGATATCGAGAGTCATTGATAGATAGATAGATAGATGGATGGATGGATGGACGGCAAGGCAAGCATCTGATTGACAGTGGTCCGTGATCTGCTGTTATGCTACTATGCTACTGACCATTGGGGGAGCGATAGCAAGCAAGAGAGTTAGATATCGAGAGTCATAGATAGATAGATAGATAGATGGATGGATGGACGGCAAGGCAAGCATCTGATTGACAGTGGTCCGTGATCTGCTGTTATGCTACTATGCAACTGACCATTGGGGGAGCGATAGCAAAAAAGAGAGTTAGATATCGAGAGTCATAGATAGATTGATAGATAGATGGATGGATGGACGGCAAGGCAAGCATCTGATTGACAGTGGTCCGTGATCTGCTGTTATGCTACTATGCTACTGACCATTGGGGGAGCGATAGCAAGCAAGAGAGTTAGATATCAAGAGTCATAGATAGATAGATAGATAGATGGATGGATGGACGGCAAGGCAAGCATCTGATTGACAGTGGTCCGTGATCTGCTGTTATGCTACTATGCAACTGACCATTGGGGGAGCGATAGCAAAAAAGAGAGTTAGATATCGAAAGACATAGATAGATTGATAGATAGATGGATGGATGGACGGCAAGGCAAGCATCTGATTGACAGTGGTCTGTGATCTGCTGTTATGCTACTATGCAACTGACCATTGGGGGAGCGATAGCAAGCAAGAGAGTTAGATATCAAGAGTCATAGATAGATAGATAGATAGATGGATGGGCGGCAAGGCAAGCATCTGATTGACAGTGGTCCGTGATCTGCTGTTATGCTACTATGCTACTGACCATTGGGGGAGCGATAGCAAGCAAGAGAGTTAGATATCGAGAGTCATAGATAGAAAGATAGATAGATGGATGGATGGACGGCAAGGCAAGCATCTGATTGACATTGGTCCGTGATCTGCTGTTATGCTACAATGCTACTGACCATTGGGGGAGCGATAGCAAGCAAGAGAGTTAGATATCGAGAGTCATAGATAGATAGATAGATAGATAGATGGATGGATGGACGGCAAGGCAAGCATCTGATTGACAGTGGTCCGTGATCTGCTGTTATGCTACTATGCTACTGACCATTCGGGGAGCGATAGCAAGCAAGAGAGTTAGATATCAAGAGTCATAGATAGATAGATAGATAGATAGATAGATAGATAGATAGATAGATGGATGTATGGACGGCAAGGCAAGCATCTGATTGACAGTGGTCCGTGATCTGCTGTTATGCTACTATGCTACTGACCATTGGGGGAGCGATAGCAAGCAAGAGAGTTAGATATCAAGAGTCATAGATAGATATATAGATAGATGGATGGATGGACGGCAAGGCAAGCATCTGATTGACATTGGTCCGTGATCTGCTGTTATGCTACTATGCTACTGACCATTGGGGGAGCGATAGCAAGCAAGAGAGTTAGATATCGAGAGTCATTGAGAGATAGATAGATAGATGGATGGATGGATGGACGGCAAGGCAAGCATCTGATTGACAGTGGTCCGTGATCTGCTGTTATGCTACTATGCAACTGACCATTGGGGGAGCGATAGCAAAAAAGAGAGTTAGATATCGAAAGACATAGATAGATTGATAGATAGATGGATGGATGGACGGCAAGGCAAGCATCTGATTGACAGTGGTCTGTGATCTGCTGTTATGCTACTATGCAACTGACCATTGGGGGAGCGATAGCAAGCAAGAGAGTTAGATATCAAGAGTCATAGATAGATAGATAGATAGATAGATGGATGGGTGGCAAGGCAAGCATCTGATTGACAGTGGTCCGTGATCTGCTGTTATGCTACTATGCTACTGACCATTGGGGGAGCGATAGCAAGCAAGAGAGTTAGATATCGAGAGTCATAGATAGATAGATAGATAGATGGATGGATGGACGGCAAGGCAAGCATCTGATTGACATTGGTCCGTGATCTGCTGTTATGCTACAATGCTACTGACCATTGGGGGAGCGATAGCAAGCAAGAGAGTTAGATATCGAGAGTCATAGATAGATAGATAGATAGATAGATGGATGGATGGACGGCAAGGCAAGCATCTGATTGACAGTGGTCCGTGATCTGCTGTTATGCTACTATGCTACTGACCATTGGGGGAGCGATAGCAAGCAAGAGAGTTAGATATCGAGAGTCATAGATAGATAGATAGATAGATGGATGGATGGACGGCAAGGCAAGCATCTGATTGACATTGGTCCGTGATCTGCTGTTATGCTACTATGCTACTGACCATTGGGGGAGCGATAGCAAGCAAGAGAGTTAGATATCAAGAGTCATAGATAGATAGATAGATAGATGGATGGATGGACGGCAAGGCAAGCATCTGATTGACATTGGTCCGTGATCTGCTGTTATGCTACTATGCTACTGACCATTGGGGGAGCGATAGCAAGCAAGAGAGTTAGATATCGAGAGTCATTGATAGATAGATAGATAGATGGATGGATGGATGGACGGCAAGGCAAGCATCTGATTGACAGTGGTCCGTGATCTGTTGTTATGCTACAATGCTACTGACCATTGGGGGAGCGATAGCAAGCAAGAGAGTTAGATATCAAGAGTCATAGATAGATAGATAGATAGATGGATGGATGGACTGCAAGGCAAGCATCTGATTGACATTGGTCCGTGATCTGCTGTTATGCTACAATGCTACTGACCATTGGGGGAGCGATAGCAAGCAAGAGAGTTAAATATCGAGAGTCATAGATAGATAGATAGATAGATAGATGGATGGATGGACGGCAAGGCAAGCATCTGATTGACAGTGGTCCGTGATCTGCTGTTATGCTACTATGCTACTGACCATTGGGGGAGCGATAGCAAGCAAGAGAGTTAGATATCAAGAGTCATAGATAGATAGATAGATAGATAGATGGATGGATGGACGGCAAGGCAAGCATCTGATTGACAGTGGTCCGTGATCTGCTGTTATGCTACTATGCTACTGACCATTGGGGGAGCGATAGCAAGCAAGAGAGTTAGATATCGAGAGTCATTGATAAATAGATAGATAGATGGATGGATGGATGGACGGCAAGACATGCATCTGATTGACAGTGGTCCGTGATCTGCTGTTATGCTACTATGCTACTGACCATTGGGGGAGCGATAGCAAGCAAGAGAGTTAGATATCAAGAGTCATAGATAGATAGATAGATGGATGGATGGATGGACGGCAAGGCAAGCATCTGATTGACAGTGGTCCGTGATCTGCTGTTATGCTACTATGCTACTGACCATTGGGGGAGCGATTGCAAGCAAGAGAGTTAGATATCAAGAGTCATCGATAGATAGATAGAAAGATGGATGGATGGACGGCAAGGCAAGCATCTGATTGACAGTGGTCCGTGATCTGCTGTTATGCTACTATGCTACTGACCATTGAGGGAGCGATAGCAAGCAAGAGAGTTAGATATCGAGAGTCATCGATAGATAGATAGATAGATGGATAGAAAGATGGATGGATGGACGGCAAGGCAAGCATCTGATTGACAGTGGTCCGTGATCTGCTGTTATGCTACAATGCTACTGACCATTGAGGGAGCGATAGCAAGCAAGAGAGTTAGATATCGAGAGTCATTGATAGATAGATAGATAGATGGATGGATGGATGGACGGCAAGGCAAGCATCTGATTGACAGTGGTCCGTGATCTGCTGTTATGCTACTATGCTACTGACCATTGGGGGAGCGATAGCAAGCAAGAGAGTTAGATATCGAGAGTCATAGATAGATAGATAGATAGATGGATGGATGGACGGCAAGGCAAGCATCTGATTGACAGTGGTCCGTGATCTGCTGTTATGCTACTATGCTACTGACCATTGGGGGAGCGATAGCAAGCAAGAGAGTTAGATATCGAGAGTCATAGATAGATTGATAGATAGATGGATGGATGGACGGCAAGGCAAGCATCTGATTGACAGTGGTCCGTGATCTGCTGTTATGCTACTATGCTCCTGACCATTAGGGGAGCGATAGCAAGCAAGTGAGTTAGATATCGAGAGTCATAGATAGATAGATAGATAGATGGATGGATGGACGGCAAGGCAAGCATCTGATTGACAGTGGTCCGTGATCTGCTGTTATGCTACTATGCAACTGACCATTGGGGGAGCGATAGCAAAAAAGAGAGTTAGATATCGAGAGACATAGATAGATTGATAGATAGATGGATTGATGGACGGCAAGGCAAGCATCTGATTGACAGTGGTCCGTGATCTGCTGTTATGCTACTATGCAATTGACCATTGGGGGTTCGATAGCAAGCAAGAGAGTTAGATATCGAGAGTCATAGATAGATAGATAGATAGATGGATGGATGGACGGCAAGGCAAGCATCTGATTGACATTGGTCCGTGATCTGCTTTTATGCTACAATGCTTCTGACCATTGGGGGAGCGATAGCAAGCAAGAGAGTTAGATATCGAGAGTCATAGATAGATAGATAGATAGATAGATGGATGGATGGACGGCAAGGCAAGCATCTGATTGACAGTGGTCCGTGATCTGCTGTTATGCTACTATGCTACTGACCATTGGGGGAGCGATAGCAAGCAAGAGAGTTAGATATCAAGAGTCATAGATAGATAGATAGATAGATAGATAGATAGATAGATAGATAGATAGATAGATAGATAGATGGATGGATGGACGGCAAGGCAAGCATCTGATTGACAGTGGTCCGTGATCTGCTGTTATGCTACTATGCTACTGACCATTGGGGGAGCGATAGCAAGCAAGAGAGTTAGATATCGAGAGTCATTGATAAATAGATAGATAGATGGATGGATGGATGGACGGCAAGGCAAGCATCTGATTGACAGTGGTCCGTGATCTGCTGTTATGCTACTATGCTACTGACCATTGGGGGAGCGATAGCAAGCAAGAGAGTTAGATATCAAAAGTCATAGATAGATAGATAGATAGATAGATGGATGGATGGACGGCAAGGCAAGCATCTGATTGACAGTGGTCCGTGATCTGCTGTTATGCTACTATGCTACTGACCATTGGGGGAGCGATAGCAAGCAAGAGAGTTAGATATCGAGAGTCATTGATAAATAGATAGATAGATGGATGGATGGATGGACGGCAAGGCAAGCATCTGATTGACAGTGGTCCATGATCTGCTGTTATGCTACTATGCTACTGACCATTGGGGGAGCGATAGCAAGCAAGAGAGTTAGATATCAAGAGTCATAGATAGATAGATAGATGGATGGATGGATGGACGGCAAGGCAAGCATCTGATTGACAGTGGTCCGTGATCTGCTGTTATGCTACAATGCTACTGACCATTGGGGGAGCGATAGCAAGCAAGAGAGTTAGATATCGAGAGTCATAGATAGATAGCTAGCTAGATAGATAGATAGATGGATGGATGGACGGCAAGGCAAGCATCTGATTGACAGTGGTCCGTGATCTGCTGTTATGCTACAATGCTACTGACCATTGGGGGAGGGATAGCAAGCAAGAGAGTTAGATATCGATAGTCATAGATAGATAGATAGATAGATAGATGGATGGATGGACGGCAAGGCAAGCATCTGATTGACAGTGGTCCGTGATCTGCTGTTATGCTACTATGCTACTGACCATTGGGGGAGCGATAGCAAGCAAGAGAGTTAGATATCGAGAGTCATAGATAGATAGATAGATAGATAGATGGATGGATGGACGGCAAGGCAAGCATCTGATTGACAGTGGTCCGTGATCTGCTGTTATGCTACTATGCTGCTGACCATTGGGGGAGCGATAGCAAGCAAGAGAGTTAGATATCGAGAGTCATCGATAGATAGATAGAAAGATGGATGGATGGTCGGCAAGGCAAGCATCTGATTGACAGTGGTCCGTGATCTGCTGTTATGCTACTATGCTACTGACCATTGAGGGAGCGATAGCAAGCAAGAGAGTTAGATATCGAGAGTCATTGATAGATAGATAGATAGATGGATGGATGGATGGACGGCAAGGCAAGCATCTGATTGACAGTGGTCCGTGATCTGCTGATATGCTACTATGCTACTGACCATTGGGGGAGCGATAGCAAGCAAGAGAGTTAGATATCGAGAGTCATTGATAAATAGATAGATAGATGGATGGATGGATGGACGGCAAGGCAAGCATCTGATTGACAGTGGTCCGTGATCTGCTGTTATGCTACTATGCTACTGACCATTGGGGGAGCGATAGCAAGCAAGAGAGTTAGATATCGAGAGTCATTGATAAATAGATAGATAGATGGATGGATGGATGGACGGCAAGGCAAGCATCTGATTGACAGTGGTCCGTGATCTGCTGTTATGCTACTATGCTACTGACCATTGGGGGAGCGATAGCAAGCAAGAGAGTTAGATATCAAAAGTCATAGATAGATAGATAGATAGATAGATGGATGGATGGACGGCAAGGCAAGCATCTGATTGACAGTGGTCCGTGATCTGCTGTTATGCTACTATGCTACTGACCATTGGGGGAGCGATAGCAAGCAAGAGAGTTAGATATCGAGAGTCATTGATAAATAGATAGATAGATGGATGGATGGATGGACGGCAAGGCAAGCATCTGATTGACAGTGGTCCATGATCTGCTGTTATGCTACTATGCTACTGACCATTGGGGGAGCGATAGCAAGCAAGAGAGTTAGATATCAAGAGTCATAGATAGATAGATAGATGGATGGATGGATGGACGGCAAGGCAAGCATCTGATTGACAGTGGTCCGTGATCTGCTGTTATGCTACTATGCTACTGACCATTGGGGGAGCGATTGCAAGCAAGAGAGTTAGATATCAAGAATCATCGATAGATAGATAGAAAGATGGATGGATGGTCGGCAAGGCAAGCATCTGATTGACAGTGGTCCGTGATCTGCTGTTATGCTACTATGCTACTGACCATTGAGGGAGCGATAGCAAGCAAGAGAGTTAGATATCGAGAGTCATTGATAGATAGATAGATAGATGGATGGATGGATGGACGGCAAGGCAAGCATCTGATTGACAGTGGTCCGTGATCTGCTGTTATGCTACTATGCTACTGACCATTGGGGGAGCGATAGCAAGCAAGAGAGTTAGATATCGAGAGTCATAGATAGATAGCTAGCTAGATAGATAGATAGATGGATGGATGGACGGCAAGGCAAGCATCTGATTGACAGTGGTCCGTGATCTGCTGTTATGCTACAATGCTACTGACCATTGGGGGAGGGATAGCAAGCAAGAGAGTTAGATATCGAGAGTCATAGATAGATAGATAGATAGATGGATGGATGGACGGCAAGGCAAGCATCTGATTGACAGTGGTCCGTGATCTGCTGTTATGCTACTATGCTACTGACCATTGGGGGAGCGATAGCAAGCAAGAGAGTTAGATATCGAGAGTCATAGATAGATAGATAGATAGATAGATGGATGGATGGACGGCAAGGCAAGCATCTGATTGACAGTGGTCCGTGATCTGCTGTTATGCTACTATGCTGCTGACCATTGGGGGAGCGATAGCAAGCAAGAGAGTTAGATATCGAGAGTCATCGATAGATAGATAGAAAGATGGATGGATGGTCGGCAAGGCAAGCATCTGATTGACAGTGGTCCGTGATCTGCTGTTATGCTACTATGCTACTGACCATTGAGGGAGCGATAGCAAGCAAGAGAGTTAGATATCGAGAGTCATTGATAGATAGATAGATAGATGGATGGATGGATGGACGGCAAGGCAAGCATCTGATTGACAGTGGTCCGTGATCTGCTGATATGCTACTATGCTACTGACCATTGGGGGAGCGATAGCAAGCAAGAGAGTTAGATATCGAGAGTCATAGATAGATAGATAGATAGATGGATGGATGGACGGCAAGGCAAGCATCTGATTGACAGTGGTCCGTGATCTGCTGTTATGCTACTATGCTACTGACCATTGAGGGAGCGATAGCAAGCAAGAGAGTTAGATATCGAGAGTCATTGATAGATAGATAGATAGATGGATGGATGGATGGACGGCAAGGCAAGCATCTGATTGACAGTGGTCCGTGATCTGCTGTTATGCTACAATGCTACTGACCATTGGGGGAGCGATAGCAAGCAAGAGAGTTAGATATCAAGAGTCATAGATAGATTGATAGATAGATGGATGGATTGACGGCAAGGCAAGCATCTGATTGACAGTGGTCCGTGATCTGCTGTTATGCTACTATGCTACTGACCATTGGGGGAGCGATAGCAAGCAAGAGAGTTAGATATCAAGAGACATAGATACATAGATAGATAGATGGATGGATGGATGGACGGCAAGGCAAGCATCTGATTGACAGTGGTCCGTGATCTGCTGTTATGCTACTATGCTACTGACCATTGGGGGAGCGATAGCAAAAAAGAGAGTTAGATATCAAGAGTCATAGATAGATAGATAGATGGATGGATGGATGGACGGCAAGGCAAGCATCTGATTGACAGTGGTCCGTGATCTGCTCTTATGCTACTATGCTACTGACCATTGGGGGAGCGATAGCAAGCAAGAGAGTTAGATATCAAGAGACATAGATACATAGATAGATAGATGGATGGATGGATGGACGGCAAGACAAGCATCTGATTGACAGTGGTCCGTGATCTGCTGTTATGCTACTATGCTACTGACCATTGGGGGAGCGATAGCAAGCAAGAGAGTTAGATATCGAGAGTCATAGATAGATAGATAGATAGATGGATGGATGGACGGCAAGGCAAGCATCTGATTGACATTGGTCCGTGATCTGCTGTTATGCTACAATGCTACTGACCATTGGGGGAGCGATAGCAAGCAAGAGAGTTAGATATCGAGAGTCATAGATAGATAGATAGATAGATAGATAGATAGATAGATAGATAGATGGATGGATGGACGGCAAGGCAAGCATCTGATTGACAGTGGTCCTTGATCTGCTGTTATGCTACAATGCTACTGACCATTGGGGGAGCGATAGCAAGCAAGAGAGTTAGATATCAAGAGTCATAGATAGATAGATAGATGGATGGATGGATGGACGGCAAGGCAAGCATCTGATTGACAGTGGTCCGTGATCTGCTGTTATGCTACTATGCTACTGACCATTGGGGGAGCGATTGCAAGCAAGAGAGTTAGATATCAAGAGTCATCGATAGATAGATAGAAAGATGGATGGATGGTCGGCAAGGCAAGCATCTGATTGACAGTGGTCCGTGATCTGCTGTTATGCTACTATGCTACTGACCATTGAGGGAGCGATAGCAAGCAAGAGAGTTAGATATCGAGAGTCATTGATAGATAGATAGATAGATGGATGGATGGATGGACGGCAAGGCAAGCATCTGATTGACAGTGGTCCGTGATCTGCTGTTATGCTACTATGCTACTGACCATTGGGGGAGCGATAGCAAGCAAGAGAGTTAGATATCGAGAGTCATAGATAGATAGCTAGCTAGATAGATAGATAGATGGATGGATGGACGGCAAGGCAAGCATCTGATTGACAGTGGTCCGTGATCTGCTGTTATGCTACTATGCTACTGACCATTGGGGGAGCGATAGCAAGCAAGAGAGTTAGATATCGAGAGTCATTGATAAATAGATACATAGATGGATGGATGGATGGACGGCAAGGCAAGCATCTGATTGACAGTGGTCCGTGATCTGCTGTTATGCTACTATGCTACTGACCATTGGGGGAGCGATAGCAAGCAAGAGAGTTAGATATCAAAAGTCATAGATAGATAGATAGATAGATAGATGGATGGATGGACGGCAAGGCAAGCATCTGATTGACAGTGGTCCGTGATCTGCTGTTATGCTACTATGCTACTGACCATTGGGGGAGCGATAGCAAGCAAGAGAGTTAGATATCGAGAGTCATTGATAAATAGATAGATAGATGGATGGATGGATGGACGGCAAGGCAAGCATCTGATTGACAGTGGTCCATGATCTGCTGTTATGCTACTATGCTACTGACCATTGGGGGAGCGATAGCAAGCAAGAGAGTTAGATATCAAGAGTCATAGATAGATAGATAGATGGATGGATGGATGGACGGCAAGGCAAGCATCTGATTGACAGTGGTCCGTGATCTGCTGTTATGCTACTATGCTACTGACCATTGGGGGAGCGATTGCAAGCAAGAGAGTTAGATATCAAGAATCATCGATAGATAGATAGAAAGATGGATGGATGGTCGGCAAGGCAAGCATCTGATTGACAGTGGTCCGTGATCTGCTGTTATGCTACTATGCTACTGACCATTGAGGGAGCGATAGCAAGCAAGAGAGTTAGATATCGAGAGTCATTGATAGATAGATAGATAGATGGATGGATGGATGGACGGCAAGGCAAGCATCTGATTGACAGTGGTCCGTGATCTGCTGTTATGCTACTATGCTACTGACCATTGGGGGAGCGATAGCAAGCAAGAGAGTTAGATATCGAGAGTCATAGATAGATAGCTAGCTAGATAGATAGATAGATGGATGGATGGACGGCAAGGCAAGCATCTGATTGACAGTGGTCCGTGATCTGCTGTTATGCTACAATGCTACTGACCATTGGGGGAGGGATAGCAAGCAAGAGAGTTAGATATCGAGAGTCATAGATAGATAGATAGATAGATGGATGGATGGACGGCAAGGCAAGCATCTGATTGACAGTGGTCCGTGATCTGCTGTTATGCTACTATGCTACTGACCATTGGGGGAGCGATAGCAAGCAAGAGAGTTAGATATCGAGAGTCATAGATAGATAGATAGATAGATAGATGGATGGATGGACGGCAAGGCAAGCATCTGATTGACAGTGGTCCGTGATCTGCTGTTATGCTACTATGCTGCTGACCATTGGGGGAGCGATAGCAAGCAAGAGAGTTAGATATCGAGAGTCATCGATAGATAGATAGAAAGATGGATGGATGGTCGGCAAGGCAAGCATCTGATTGACAGTGGTCCGTGATCTGCTGTTATGCTACTATGCTACTGACCATTGAGGGAGCGATAGCAAGCAAGAGAGTTAGATATCGAGAGTCATTGATAGATAGATAGATAGATGGATGGATGGATGGACGGCAAGGCAAGCATCTGATTGACAGTGGTCCGTGATCTGCTGATATGCTACTATGCTACTGACCATTGGGGGAGCGATAGCAAGCAAGAGAGTTAGATATCGAGAGTCATAGATAGATAGATAGATAGATGGATGGATGGACGGCAAGGCAAGCATCTGATTGACAGTGGTCCGTGATCTGCTGTTATGCTACTATGCTACTGACCATTGAGGGAGCGATAGCAAGCAAGAGAGTTAGATATCGAGAGTCATTGATAGATAGATAGATAGATGGATGGATGGATGGACGGCAAGGCAAGCATCTGATTGACAGTGGTCCGTGATCTGCTGTTATGCTACAATGCTACTGACCATTGGGGGAGCGATAGCAAGCAAGAGAGTTAGATATCAAGAGTCATAGATAGATTGATAGATAGATGGATGGATTGACGGCAAGGCAAGCATCTGATTGACAGTGGTCCGTGATCTGCTGTTATGCTACTATGCTACTGACCATTGGGGGAGCGATAGCAAGCAAGAGAGTTAGATATCAAGAGACATAGATACATAGATAGATAGATGGATGGATGGATGGACGGCAAGGCAAGCATCTGATTGACAGTGGTCCGTGATCTGCTGTTATGCTACTATGCTACTGACCATTGGGGGAGCGATAGCAAAAAAGAGAGTTAGATATCAAGAGTCATAGATAGATAGATAGATGGATGGATGGATGGACGGAAAGGCAAGCATCTGATTGACAGTGGTCCGTGATCTGCTCTTATGCTACTATGCTACTGACCATTGGGGGAGCGATAGCAAGCAAGAGAGTTAGATATCAAGAGACATAGATACATAGATAGATAGATGGATGGATGGATGGACGGCAAGACAAGCATCTGATTGACAGTGGTCCGTGATCTGCTGTTATGCTACTATGCTACTGACCATTGGGGGAGCGATAGCAAGCAAGAGAGTTAGATATCGAGAGTCATAGATAGATAGATAGATAGATGGATGGATGGACGGCAAGGCAAGCATCTGATTGACATTGGTCCGTGATCTGCTGTTATGCTACAATGCTACTGACCATTGGGGGAGCGATAGCAAGCAAGAGAGTTAGATATCGAGAGTCATAGATAGATAGATAGATAGATAGATAGATGGATGGATGGACGGCAAGGCAAGCATCTGATTGACAGTGGTCCTTGATCTGCTGTTATGCTACAATGCTACTGACCATTGGGGGAGCGATAGCAAGCAAGAGAGTTAGATATCAAGAGTCATAGATAGATAGATAGATGGATGGATGGATGGACGGCAAGGCAAGCATCTGATTGACAGTGGTCCGTGATCTGCTGTTATGCTACTATGCTACTGACCATTGGGGGAGCGATTGCAAGCAAGAGAGTTAGATATCAAGAGTCATCGATAGATAGATAGAAAGATGGATGGATGGTCGGCAAGGCAAGCATCTGATTGACAGTGGTCCGTGATCTGCTGTTATGCTACTATGCTACTGACCATTGAGGGAGCGATAGCAAGCAAGAGAGTTAGATATCGAGAGTCATTGATAGATAGATAGATAGATGGATGGATGGATGGACGGCAAGGCAAGCATCTGATTGACAGTGGTCCGTGATCTGCTGTTATGCTACTATGCTACTGACCATTGGGGGAGCGATAGCAAGCAAGAGAGTTAGATATCGAGAGTCATAGATAGATAGCTAGCTAGATAGATAGATAGATGGATGGATGGACGGCAAGGCAAGCATCTGATTGACAGTGGTCCGTGATCTGCTGTTATGCTACAATGCTACTGACCATTGGGGGAGGGATAGCAAGCAAGAGAGTTAGATATCGAGAGTCATAGATAGATAGATAGATAGATGGATGGATGGACAGCAAGGTAAGCATCTGGTTGACAGTGGTCCGTGATCTGCTGTTATGCTACTATGCTACTGACCATTGGGGGAGCGATAGCAAGCAAGAGAGTTAGATATCGAGAGTCATAGATAGATAGATAGATAGATAGATGGATGGATGGACGGCAAGGCAAGCATCTGATTGACAGTGGTCCGTGATCTGCTGTTATGCTACTATGCTGCTGACCATTGGGGGAGCGATAGCAAGCAAGAGAGTTAGATATCGAGAGTCATCGATAGATAGATAGAAAGATGGATGGATGGTCGGCAAGGCAAGCATCTGATTGACAGTGGTCCGTGATCTGCTGTTATGCTACTATGCTACTGACCATTGAGGGAGCGATAGCAAGCAAGAGAGTTAGATATCGAGAGTCATTGATAGATAGATAGATAGATGGATGGATGGATGGACGGCAAGGCAAGCATCTGATTGACAGTGGTCCGTGATCTGCTGATATGCTACTATGCTACTGACCATTGGGGGAGCGATAGCAAGCAAGAGAGTTAGATATCGAGAGTCATAGATAGATAGATAGATAGATGGATGGATGGACGGCAAGGCAAGCATCTGATTGACAGTGGTCCGTGATCTGCTGTTATGCTACTATGCTACTGACCATTGAGGGAGCGATAGCAAGCAAGAGAGTTAGATATCGAGAGTCATTGATAGATAGATAGATAGATGGATGGATGGATGGACGGCAAGGCAAGCATCTGATTGACAGTGGTCCGTGATCTGCTGTTATGCTACAATGCTACTGACCATTGGGGGAGCGATAGCAAGCAAGAGAGTTAGATATCAAGAGTCATAGATAGATTGATAGATAGATGGATGGATTGACGGCAAGGCAAGCATCTGATTGACAGTGGTCCGTGATCTGCTGTTATGCTACTATGCTACTGACCATTGGGGGAGCGATAGCAAGCAAGAGAGTTAGATATCAAGAGACATAGATACATAGATAGATAGATGGATGGATGGATGGACGGCAAGGCAAGCATCTGATTGACAGTGGTCCGTGATCTGCTGTTATGCTACTATGCTACTGACCATTGGGGGAGCGATAGCAAAAAAGAGAGTTAGATATCAAGAGTCATAGATAGATAGATAGATGGATGGATGGATGGACGGCAAGGCAAGCATCTGATTGACAGTGGTCCGTGATCTGCTCTTATGCTACTATGCTACTGACCATTGGGGGAGCGATAGCAAGCAAGAGAGTTAGATATCAAGAGACATAGATACATAGATAGATAGATGGATGGATGGATGGACGGCAAGACAAGCATCTGATTGACAGTGGTCTGTGATCTGCTGTTATGCTACTATGCTACTGACCATTGGGGGAGCGATAGCAAGCAAGAGAGTTAGATATCGAGAGTCATAGATAGATAGATAGATAGATGGATGGATGGACGGCAAGGCAAGCATCTGATTGACATTGGTCCGTGATCTGCTGTTATGCTACAATGCTACTGACCATTGGGGGAGCGATAGCAAGCAAGAGAGTTAGATATCGAGAGTCATAGATAGATAGATAGATAGATAGATAGATAGATGGATGGATGGACGGCAAGGCAAGCATCTGATTGACAGTGGTCCTTGATCTGCTGTTATGCTACAATGCTACTGACCATTGGGGGAGCGATAGCAAGCAAGAGAGTTAGATATCAAGAGTCATAGATAGATAGATAGATGGATGGATGGATGGACGGCAAGGCAAGCATCTGATTGACAGTGGTCCGTGATCTGCTGTTATGCTACTATGCTACTGACCATTGGGGGAGCGATTGCAAGCAAGAGAGTTAGATATCAAGAGTCATCGATAGATAGATAGAAAGATGGATGGATGGTCGGCAAGGCAAGCATCTGATTGACAGTGGTCCGTGATCTGCTGTTATGCTACTATGCTACTGACCATTGAGGGAGCGATAGCAAGCAAGAGAGTTAGATATCGAGAGTCATTGATAGATAGATAGATAGATGGATGGATGGATGGACGGCAAGGCAAGCATCTGATTGACAGTGGTCCGTGATCTGCTGTTATGCTACTATGCTACTGACCATTGGGGGAGCGATAGCAAGCAAGAGAGTTAGATATCGAGAGTCATAGATAGATAGCTAGCTAGATAGATAGATAGATGGATGGATGGACGGCAAGGCAAGCATCTGATTGACAGTGGTCCGTGATCTGCTGTTATGCTACAATGCTACTGACCATTGGGGGAGGGATAGCAAGCAAGAGAGTTAGATATCGAGAGTCATAGATAGATAGATAGATAGATGGATGGATGGACGGCAAGGCAAGCATCTGATTGACAGTGGTCCGTGATCTGCTGTTATGCTACTATGCTACTGACCATTGGGGGAGCGATAGCAAGCAAGAGAGTTAGATATCGAGAGTCATAGATAGATAGATAGATAGATAGATGGATGGATGGACGGCAAGGCAAGCATCTGATTGACAGTGGTCCGTGATCTGCTGTTATGCTACTATGCTGCTGACCATTGGGGGAGCGATAGCAAGCAAGAGAGTTAGATATCGAGAGTCATCGATAGATAGATAGAAAGATGGATGGATGGTCGGCAAGGCAAGCATCTGATTGACAGTGGTCCGTGATCTGCTGTTATGCTACTATGCTACTGACCATTGAGGGAGCGATAGCAAGCAAGAGAGTTAGGTATCGAGAGTCATTGATAGATAGATAGATAGATGGATGGATGGATGGACGGCAAGGCAAGCATCTGATTGACAGTGGTCCGTGATCTGCTGATATGCTACTATGCTACTGACCATTGGGGGAGCGATAGCAAGCAAGAGAGTTAGATATCGAGAGTCATAGATAGATAGATAGATAGATGGATGGATGGACGGCAAGGCAAGCATCTGATTGACAGTGGTCCGTGATCTGCTGTTATGCTACTATGCTACTGACCATTGGGGGAGCGATAGCAAGCAAGAGAGTTAGATATCGAGAGTCATAGATAGATTGATAGATAGATGGATGGATGGACGGCAAGGCAAGCATCTGATTGACAGTGGTCCGTGATCTGCTGTTATGCTACTATGCTACTGACCATTGGGGGAGCGATAGCAAGCAAGAGAGTTAGATATCCAGAGTCATAGATAGATAGATAGATAGATGGATGGATGGACGGCAAGGCAAGCATCTGATTGACAGTGGTCCGTGATCTGCTGTTATGCTACTATGCAACTGACCATTGGGGGAGCGATAGCAAAAAAGAGAGTTAGATATCGAGAGACATAGATAGATTGATAGATAGATGGATGGATGGACGGCAAGGCAAGCATCTGATTGACAGTGGTCCGTGATCTGCTGTTATGCTACTATGCAACTGACCATTGGGGGAGCGATAGCAAGCAAGAGAGTTAGATATCAAGAGTCATAGATAGATAGATAGATAGATGGATGGGCGGCAAGGCAAGCATCTGATTGACAGTGGTCCGTGATCTGCTGTTATGCTACTATGCTACTGACCATTGGGGGAGCGATAGCAAGCAAGAGAGTTAGATATCGAGAGTCATAGATAGATAGATAGATGGATGGATGGATGGACGGCAAGGCAAGCATCTGATTGACAGTGGTCCGTGATCTGCTCTTATGCTACTATGCTACTGACCATTGGGGGAGCGATAGCAAAAAAGAGAGTTAGATATCAAGAGTCATAGATAGATAGATAGATGGATGGATGGATGGACGGCAAGGCAAGCATCTGATTGACAGTGGTCCGTGATCTGCTCTTATGCTACTATGCTACTGACCATTGGGGGAGCGATAGCAAGCAAGAGAGTTAGATATCAAGAGACATAGATACATAGATAGATAGATGGATGGATGGATGGACGGCAAGACAAGCATCTGATTGACAGTGGTCCGTGATCTGCTGTTATGCTACTATGCTACTGACCATTGGGGGAGCGATAGCAAGCAAGAGAGTTAGATATCGAGAGTCATAGATAGATAGATAGATAGATGGATGGATGGACGGCAAGGCAAGCATCTGATTGACATTGGTCCGTGATCTGCTGTTATGCTACAATGCTACTGACCATTGGGGGAGCGATAGCAAGCAAGAGAGTTAGATATCGAGAGTCATAGATAGATAGATAGATAGATAGATAGATGGATGGATGGACGGCAAGGCAAGCATCTGATTGACAGTGGTCCTTGATCTGCTGTTATGCTACAATGCTACTGACCATTGGGGGAGCGATAGCAAGCAAGAGAGTTAGATATCAAGAGTCATAGATAGATAGATAGATAGATAGATTGATAGATAGATAGATAGATAGATAGATAGATAGATGGATGGATGGACGGCAAGGCAAGCATCTGATTGACAGTGGTCCGTGATCTGCTGTTATGCTACTATGCTACTGACCATTGGGGGAGCGATAGCAAGCAAGAGAGTTAGATATCGAGAGTCATTGATAAATAGATAGATAGATGGATGGATGGATGGACGGCAAGGCAAGCATCTGATTGACAGTGGTCCGTGATCTGCTGTTATGCTACTATGCTACTGACCATTGGGGGAGCAATAGCAAGCAAGAGAGTTAGATATCAAGAGTCATAGATAGATAGATAGATGGATGGATGGATGGACGGCAAGGCAAGCATCTGATTGACAGTGGTCCTTGATCTGCTGTTATGCTACTATGCTACTGACCATTGGGGGAGCGATAGCACGCAAGAGAGTTAGATATCGAGAGTCATAGATAGATAGATAGATAGATGGATGCATGGACGGCAAGGCAAGCATCTGATTGACAGTGGTCCGTGATCTGCTGTTATGCTACTATGCTAATGACCATTGGGGTAGCGATAGCAAGCAAGAGAGTTAGATATCAAGAGTCATAGATAGATAGATAGATAGATGGATGGATGGACGGCAAGGCAAGCATCTGATTGACAGTGGTCCGTGATCTGCTGTTATGCTACTATGCTACTGACCATTGGGGGAGCGATAGCAAGCAAGAGAGTTAGATATCGAGAGTCATTGATAGATAGATAGATAGATAGATGGATGGATAGATGGACGGCAAGGCAAGCATCTGATTGACAGTGGTCCGTGATCTGCTGTTATGCTACTATGCTACTGACCATTGGGGGAGCGATAGCAAGCAAGAGAATTAGATATCGAGAGTCATAGATAGATAGATAGATGGATGGATGGACGGCAAGGCAAGCAACTGATTGACAGTGGTCCGTGATCTGCAGTTATGCTACAATGCTACTGACCATTGGGGAAGCGATAGCAAGCAAGAGAGTTAGATATCAAGAGTCATAGATAGATAGATAGATGGATGGATGGATGGACGGCAAGGCAAGCATCTGATTGACAGTGGTCCGTGATCTGCTGTTATGCTACTATGCTACTGACCATTGGGGGAGCGATAGCATGCAAGAGAGTTAGACATCAAGAGTCATAGATAGATAGATAGATAGATGGATGGATGGACGGCAAGGCAAGCATCTGATTGACAGTGGTCCGTGATCTGCTGTTATGCTACTATGCTACAGACCATTGGGGGAGCGATAGCAAGGAAGAGAGTTAGATATCAAGAGTCATCGATAGATAGATAGATAGATGGATGGATGGACGGCAAGGCAAGCATCTGATTGACAGTGGTCCGTGATCTGCTGTTATGCTACTATGCTACTGACCATTGGGGGAGCGATAGCAAGCAAGAGAGTTAGATATCGAGAGTCATTGATAGATAGATAGATAGATGGATGGATGGATGGACGGCAAGGCAAGCATCTGATTGACAGTGATCCGTGATCTGCTGTTATGCTACTATGCTACTGGCATTGGGGGAGTGATAGCAAGCAAGAGAGTTAGTTATCGAGAGTCATAGATAGATAGATAGAAAGATGGATGGATGGACGGCAAGGCAAGCATCTGATTGACGGTGGTCCGTGATCTGCTGTTATGCTACAATGCTACTGACCATTGGGGGAGCGATAGCAAGCAAGAGAGTTAGATATCGAGAGTCATAGATAGATAGATAGATAGATGGATGGATGGACGGAAAGGCAAGCATCTGATTGACAGTGGTCCGTGATCTGCTGTTATGCTACTATGCTACTGACCATTGGGGGAGCGATAGCAAGCAAGAGAGTTAGATATCGAGAGTCATAGATAGATAGATAGATAGATGGAGGGATGGACGGCAAGGCAAGCATCTGATTGACAGTGGTCCGTGATCTGCTGTTATGCTACAATGCTACTGATTTTTGGGGGAGCGATAGCAAGCAAGAGAGTTAGATATCGAGAGTCATAGATAGATAGATAGGTAGATGGATGGATGGACGGCAAGGCAAGCATCTCATTGACAGTGGTCCGTGATCTGCTGTTATGCTACTATGCTACTGACCATTGGGGGAGCGATAGCAAGCAAGAGAGTTAGATATCAAGAGTCATAGATAGATAGATAGATAGATGGATGGATGGACGGCAAGGCAAGCATCTGATTGACAGTGGTCCGTGATCTGCTGTTATGCTACTATGCTACTGACCATTGGGGGAGCGATAGCAAGCAAGAGAGTTAGATATCGAGAGTCATTGATAGATAGATAGATAGATGGATGGATGGATGGACGGCAAGGCAAGCATCTGATTTACAGTGGTCCGTGATCTGCTGTCATGCTACTATGCTACTGACCATTGGGGGAGCGATAGCAAGCAAGAGAGTTAGATATCGAGAGTCATTGATAGATAGATAGATAGATAGATGGATGGATGGATGGACGGCAAGGCAAACATCTGATTGACAGTGGTCCATGATCTGCTGTTATGCTACTATGCTACTGGCATTGGGGGAGTGATAGCAAGCAAGAGAGTTAGATATCGAGAGTCATAGATAGATAGATAGATAGATGGATGGATGGACGGCAAGGCAAGCATCTGATTGACAGTGGTCCGTGATCTGCTGTTATGCTACTATGCTACTGACCATTGGGGGAGCGATAGCAAGCAAGAGAGTTAGATATCAAGAGTCATCGATAGATAGATAGATAGATGGATGGATGGACGGCAAGGCAAGCATCTGATTGACAGTGGACCGTGATCTGCTGTTATGCTACTATGCTACTGACCATTGGGGGAGCGATAGCAAGCAAGAGAGTTAGATATCGAGAGTCATAGATAGATAGATAGATAGATGGATGGATGGACGGCAAGGCAAGCATCTGATTGACAGTGGTCCGTGATCTGCTGTTATGCTACTATGCTACTGACCATTGGGGGAGCGATAGCAAGCAAGAGAGTTAGATATCATGAGTCATAGATAGGTAGATAGATAGATGGATGGATGGACGGCAAGGCAAGCATCTGATTGACAGTGGTCCGTGATCTGCTGTTATGCTACTATGCTACTGACCATTGGGGGAGCGATAGCAAGCAAGAGAGTTCGATATCGAGAGTCATTGATAGATAGATAGATAGATGGATGGATGGATGGACGGCAAGGCAAGCATCTGATTGACAGTGGTCCGTGATCTGCTGTTATGCTACTATGCTACTGACCATTGGAGGAGCGATAGCAAGCAAGAGAGTTAGATATCGAGAGTCATTGATAGATAGATAGATAGATAGATGGATGGATGGATGGACGGCAAGGCAAGCATCTGATTGACAGTGGTCCGTGATCTGCTGTTATGCTACTATGCTACTGACCATTGGGGGAGCGATAGCAAGCAAGAGAGTTAGATATCAAGAGACATAGATACATAGATAGATAGATGGATGGATGGATGGACGGCAAGGCAAGCATCTGATTGACAGTGGTCCGTGATCTGCTGTTATGCTACTATGCTACTGACCATTGGGGGAGCGATAGCAAGCAAGAGAGTTAGATATTGAGAGTCATAGATAGATAGATAGATTGATGGATGGACGGCAAGGCAAGCACCTGATTGACAGTGGTCCGTGATCTGCTATTATGCTACTATCAGCAGCAACAGTGGCAGGTTTGGCGCCGTGGCTTAGTTGGTTAAAGCGCCTGTCTAGTAAACAGGAGGTCCTGGGTTCAAATCCCAGCGGTGCCTTAGGCAGGGTTTGTGTGCTCCTTGTGAAGCTTGTGCTTCCGCTTTGTCGACCATCAGTTTTAGCAAGATAGGCTTATCGTAAAGCCATCAGAGGACGTAATGAACCGGAAAGCCAACTGGACAGACGCCGGTTTGTAAAGAAGAACCAGAACCCAAAGGACACGCGCTACGCGCACCTAACGGCCAACGTCCAATTCCCATTGCCGCCCCTGGACAGTCGCAACAGGGAGCTTGTTACTCCCGTCAACCTTACGTTTTCACCTCTGTGTGCTTCCTTTGTTGCAGCCTGCATCCAGATTTTGTTTTGTTTTGTTTTGTTTTGTTTTGTTTTGTTTTGTTTTGTGCCTTACGCCTGAGTATAGGCACTGGGGAACGGGAGAGTCCTGGCACCGTGTCTTAGTTGGTCAAAGCGCCTGTCTTGTAAACAGGAAACCATGGGCTTTACTCCCAGCATTGCTTTGGTTTACGTTGGCATAGGCAATGGAAAGGAAGTTTCTAAACGCTCAATACATTTTTGCAAGATGGCCGTCCGCAGCAAGCAGTTTAAGGTTACTGTAGCCGCAATCTGGCAAGCTGACCGCCAGAAGTAGAAACAATAACAAGGGGCGGGGGGAAAAGTGGGCCGTCCCTGGGTTGATTCGAACCACGATCCTTTTGGTTAATAGCCAAACACACTGACCGATTGCACCACAAAGACAGACTGAGGTGTTGTGGTTGCTGCAGTCGTGCAGTTCCTTCACAGTTGCCAGAAATCATTTCCAGCACACGATTTTCTTTGTCGTTGAATGCAACATACGTGACCATTGGGGGAGCGATTGCAAGCAAGAGAGTTAGATATCAAGAGACTTAGATACATAGATTGATAGATGGATGGATGGATGGACGGCAAGGCAAGCACCTGATTGACAGTGGTCCGTGATCTGCTGTTATGCTACAATGCTACTGACCATTGGGGGAGCGATAGCAAGCAAGAGAGTTAGATATCAAGAGTCATAGATAGATAGATAGATGGATGGATGGACGGCAAGGCAAGCACCTGATTGACAGTGGTCCGTGATCTGCTGTTATGCTACAATGCTACTGACCATTGGGGGAGCGATAGCAAGCAAGAGAGTTAGATATCAAGAGTCATAGATAGATAGATAGATAGATGGATGGATGGATGGACGGCAAGGCAAGCATCTGATTGACAGTGGTCCGTGATCTGCTGTTATGCTACTATGCTACTGACCATTGGGGGAGCGATAGCAAGCAAGAGAGTTAGATATCAAGAGTCATAGATAGATAGATAGATAGATAGATAGATGGACGGCAAGGCAAGCATCTGATTGACAGTGGTCCGTGATCTGCTGTTATGCTACTATGCTACTGACCATTGGGGGAGCAATAGCAAGCAAGAGAGTTAGATATCGAGAGTCATTGATAGATAGATAGATAGATGGATGGATGGATGGACGGCAAGGCATGCATCTGATTGACAGTGGTCCGTGATCTGCTGTTATGCTACTATGCTACTGACCATTGGGGGAGCGATAGCAAGCAAGAGAGTTAGATATCAAGAGACATAGATACATAGATAGATAGATGGATGGATGGATGGACGGCAAGGCAAGCATCTGATTGACAGTGGTCCGTGATCTGCTGTTATGCTACTATGCTACTGACCATTGGGGGAGCGATAGCAAGCAAGAGAGTTAGATATTGAGAGTCATAGATAGATAGATAGATTGATGGATGGACGGCAAGGCAAGCACCTGATTGACAGTGGTCCGTGATCTGCTATTATGCTACTATCAGCAGCAACAGTGGCAGGTTTGGCGCCGTGGCTTAGTTGGTTAAAGCGCCTGTCTAGTAAACAGGAGGTCCTGGGTTCAAATCCCAGCGGTGCCTTAGGCAGGCTTTGTGTGCTCCTTGTGAAGCTTGTGCTTCCGCTTTGTCGACCATCAGTTTTAGCAAGATAGGCTTATTGTAAAGCCATCAGAGGACGTAATGAACCGGAAAGCCAACTGGACAGACGCCGGTTTGTAAAGAAGAACCAGAACCCAAAGGACACGCGCTACGCGCACCTAACGGCCAACGTCCAATTCCCATTGCCGCCCCTGGACAGTCGCAACAGGGAGCTTGTTACTCCCGTCAACCTTACGTTTTCACCTCTGTGTGCTTCCTTTGTTGCAGCCTGCATCCAGATTTTGTTTTGTTTTTTTTTGTTTTGTTTTGTTTTGTTTTGTTATGTTTTGTTTTGTTTTGTGCCTTACGCCTGAGTATAGGCACTGGGGAACGGGAGAGTCCTGGCACCGTGTCTTAGTTGGTCAAAGCGCCTGTCTTGTAAACAGGAAACCATGGGTTTTACTCCCAGCAGTGCTTTGGTTTACGTTGGCATAGGCAATGGAAAGGAAGTTTCTAAACGCTCAATACATTTTTGCAAGATGGCCGTCCGCAGCAAGCAGTTTAAGGTTACTGTAGCCGCAATCTGGCAAGCTGACCGCCAGAAGTAGAAACAATAACAAGGGGCGGGGGGAAAAGTGGGCCTTCCCTGGGTTGATTCGAACCACCATCCTTTTGGTTAATAGCCAAACACACTGACCGATTGCACCACAAAGACAGACTGAGGTGTTGTGGTTGCTGCAGTCGTGCAGTTCCTTCACAGTTGCCAGAAATCATTTCCAGCACACGATTTTCTTTGTCGTTGAATGCCACATACGTGACCATTGGGGGAGCGATAGCAAGCAAGAGAGTTAGATATCGAGAGTCATAGATAGATAGCTAGCTAGATAGATAGATAGATGGATGGATGGACGGCAAGGCAAGCACCTGATTGACAGTGGTCCGTGATCTGCTGTTATGCTACAATGCTACTGACCATTGGGGGAGCGATAGCAAGCAAGAGAGTTAGATATCGAGAGTCATAGATAGATAGCTAGCTAGATAGATAGATAGATGGATGGATGGACGGCAAGGCAAGCACCTGATTGACAGTGGTCCGTGATCTGCTGTTATGCTACTATGCTACTGACCATTGAGGGAGCGATAGCAAGCAAGAGAGTTAGATATCAAGAGTCATAGATAGATAGATAGATAGATGGATGGATGGACGGCAAGGCAAGCATCTGATTGACAGTGGTCCGTGATCTGCTGTTATGCTACTATGCTACTGACCATTGGGGGAGCGATAGCAAGCAAGAGAGTTAGATATCAAGAGACATAGATACATAGATTGATAGATGGATGGATGGATGGACGGCAAGGCAAGCATCTGATTGACAGTGGTCCGTGATCTGCTGTTATGCTACTATGCTACTGACCATTGGGGGAGCGATAGCAAGCAAGAGAGTTAGATATCAGGAGTCATAGATAGATAGATAGATAGATGGATGGACGGCATGGCAAGCATCTGATTGACAGTGGTCCGTGATCTGCTGTTATGCTACTATGCTACTGACCATTGGGGGAGCAATAGCAAGCAAGAGAGTTAGATATCGAGAGTCATTGATAGATAGATAGATAGATGGATGGATGGATGGACGGCAAGGCAAGCATCTGATTGACAGTGGTCCGTGATCTGCTGTTATGCTACAATGCTACTGACCATTGGGGGAGCGATAGCAAGCAAGAGAGTTAGACATCAAGAGTCATAGATAGATAGATAGATAGATGGATGGATGGACGGCAAGGCAAGCATCTGATTGACAGTGGTCCGTGATCTGCTGTTATGCTACTATGCTACTGACCATTGGGGGAGCGATAGCAAGCAAGAGAGTTAGATATCAAGAGACATAGATACATAGATAGATAGATAGATGGATGGATGGACGGCAAGGCAAGAATCTGATTGACAGTGGTCCGTGATCTGCTGTTATGCTACTATGCTACTGACCATTGGGGGAGCGATAGCAAGCAAGAGAGTTAGATATCAAGAGACATAGATACATAGATAGATAGATGGATGGATGGATGGACGGCAAGGCAAGCATCTGATTGACAGTGGTCCGTGATCTGCTGTTATGCTACTATGCTACTGACCATTGGGGGAGCGATAGCAAGCATGAGAGTTAGATATCAAGAGACATAGACACATAGATAGATAGATGGATGGATGGATGGACGGCAAGGCAAGCATCTGATTGACAGTGGTCCGTGATCTGCTGTTATGCTACTATGCTACTGACCATTGGGGGAGCGATAGCAAGCAAGAGAGTTAGATATCAAGAGTCATAGATAGATAGATAGATAGATAGATGGATGGATGGATGGACGGCAAGGCAAGCACCTGATTGACAGTGGTCCGTGATCTGCTGTTATGCTACAATGCTACTGACCATTGGGGGAGCGATAGCAAGCAAGAGAGTTAGATATCGAGAGTCATAGATAGATAGCTAGCTAGATAGATAGATAGATGGATGGATGGACGGCAAGGCAAGCACCTGATTGACAGTGGTCCGTGATCTGCTGTTATGCTACTATGCTACTGACCATTGGGGGAGCGATAGCAAGCAAGACAGTTAGATATCAAGAGACATAGATACATGGATGGATGGATGGACGGCTAGGCAAGCATCTGATTGACAGTGGTCCGTGAACTGCTGTTATGCTACTATGCTACTGACCATTGGGGGAGCGATAGCAAGCAAGAGAGTTAGATATCAAGAGTCATAGATAAATAGATAGATAGATGGATGGACGGCAAGGCAAGCATCTGATTGACAGTGGTCCGTGATCTGCTGTTATGCTACTATGCTACTGACCATTGGGGGAGCGATAGCAAGCAAGAGAGTTAGATATCGAGAGTCATTGATAGATAGATAGATAGATGGATGGATGGATGGACGGCAAGGCAAGCATCTGATTGACAGTGGTCCATGATCTGCTGTTATGCTACAATGCTACAGACCATTGGGGGAGCGATAGCAAGCAAGAGAGTTAGATATCAAGAGTCATATATAGATAGATAGATAGATGGATGGATGGACGGCAAGGCAAGCATCTGATTGACAGTGGTCCGTGATCTGCTGTTATGCTACTATGCTACTGACCATTGGGGGAGCGATAGCAAGCAAGAGAGTTAGATATCAAGAGACATAGACACATGGATGGATGGATGGACGGCAAGGAAGCATCTGATTGACAGTGGTCCGTGATCTGCTGTTATGCTACTATGCTACTGACCATTGGGGGAGCGATAGCAAGCAAGAGAGTTAGATATCAAGAGTCATAGATAGATAGATAGATAGATGGATGGACGGCAAGGCAAGCATCTGATTGACAGTGGTCCGTGATCTGCTGTTATGCTACTATGCTACTGACCATTGGGGGAGCGATAGCAAGCAAGAGAGTTAGATATCGAGAGTCATTGATAGATAGATAGATAGATGGATGGATGGATGGACGGCAAGGCAAGCATCTGATTGACAGTGGTCCGTGATCTGCTGTTATGCTACAATGCTACTGACCATTGGGGGAGCGATAGCAAGCAAGAGAGTTAGATATCAAGAGTCATAGATAGATAGATAGATAGATGGATGGATGGACGGCAAGGCAAGCATCTGATTGACAGTGGTCCGTGATCTGCTGTTATGCTACTATGCTACTGACCATTGGGGGAGCGATAGCAAGCAAGAGAGTTAGATATCAAGAGACATAGATACATAGATAGATAGATGGATGGATGGATGGACGGCAAGGCAAGCATCTGATTGACAGTGGTCCGTGATCTGCTGTTATGCTACTATGCTACTGACCATTGGGGGAGCGATAGCAAGCAAGAGAGTTAGATATCAAGAGTCATAGATAGATAGATAGATAGATGGATGGACGGCAAGGCAAGCATCTGATTGACAGTGGTCCGTGATCTGCTGTTATGCTACTATGCTACTGACCATTGGGGGAGCAATAGCAAGCAAGAGAGTTAGATATCGAGAGTCATTGATAGATAGATAGATAGATGGATGGATGGATGGACGGCAAGGCAAGCATCTGATTGACAGTGGTCCGTGATCTGCTGTTATGCTACTATGCTACTGACCATTGGGGGAGCGATAGCAAGCAAGAGAGTTAGATATCAAGAGTCATAGATAGATAGATAGATAGATGGATGGACGGCAAGGCAAGCATCTGATTGACAGTGGTCCGTGATCTGCTGTTATGCTACTATGCTACTGACCATTGGGGGAGCGATAGCAAGCAAGAGAGTTAGATATCGAGAGTCATTGATAGATAGATAGATAGATGGATGGATGGATGGACGGCAAGGCAAGAATCTGACTGACAGTGGTCCGTGATCTGCTGTTATGCTACTATGCTACTGACCATTGGGGGAGCGATAGCAAGCAAGAGAGTTAGATATCAAGAGTCATAGATAAATAGATAGATAGATGGATGGACGGCAAGGTAAGCATCTGATTGACAGTGGTCCGTGATCTGCTGTTATGCTACTATGCTACTGACCATTGGGGGAGCGATAGCAAGCAAGAGAGTTAGATATCGAGAGTCATTGATAGATAGATAGATAGATGGATGGATGGATGGACGGCAAGGCAAGCATCTGATTGACAGTGGTCCGTGATCTGCTGTTATGCTAGAATGCTACAGACCATTGGGGGAGCGATAGCAAGCAAGAGAGTTAGATATCAAGAGTCATAGATAGATAGATAGATAGATGGATGGATGGACGGCAAGGCAAGCATCTGATTGACAGTGGTCCGTGATCTGCTGTTATGCTACTATGCTACTGACCATTGGGGGAGCGATAGCAAGCAAGAGAGTTAGATATCAAGAGACATAGATAGATGGATGGATGGATGGACGGCAAGGCAAGCATCTGATTGACAGTGGTCCGTGATCTGCTGTTATGCTACTATGCTACTGACCATTGGGGGAGCGATAGCAAGCAAGAGAGTTAGATATCAAGAGTCATAGATAGATAGATAGATAGATGGATGGATGGATGGACGGCAAGGCAAGCATCTGATTGACAGTGGTCCGTGATCTGCTGTTATGCTACTATGCTACTGACCATTGAGGGAGCGATAGCAAGCAAGAGAGTTAGATATCGAGAGTCATAGATAGATAGATAGATAGATAGATGGATGGATGGATGGACGGCAAGGCAAGCACCTGATTGACAGTGGTCCGTGATCTGCTGTTATGCTACTATGCTACTGACCATTGGGGGAGCGATAGCAAGCAAGAGAGTTAGATATCGAGAGTCATAGATAGATAGCTAGCTAGATAGATAGATAGATGGATGGATGGACGGCAAGGCAAGCACCTGATTGACAGTGGTCCGTGATCTGCTGTTATGCTACTATGCTACTGACCATTGGGGGAGCGATAGCAAGCAAGAGAGTTAGATATTGAGAGTCATAAATAGATAGATGGATGGATGGACGGCAAGGTAAGCACCTGATTGACAGTGGTCCGTGATCTGCTGTTATGCTACTATCAGCAGCAACAGTGGCAGATTTGGTGCCGTTGCTTAGTTGGTTAAAGCGCCTGTCTAGTAAACAGGAGTTCCTGGGTTCAAATCCCAGCGGTGCCTTAGGCGGGCTTTGTGTGCTCCTTGCGAAGCTTGTGGTTTCGCTTTGTCGACCATCAGTTTTAGCAAGATAGGCTTATCGTAAAGCCATCAGAGGACGTAATGAACCGGAAAGCCAACTGGACAGACGCCGGTCTGTAAAGAAGAACCAGAACCAAAAGGACACGCGCTACGCGCACCTAACGTCCACTTCCCATTGCCGCCCCTGGACAGTCGCAACAGGGAGCTTGTTGTTCCCGTCAACCTTACGTTTTCACCTCTGTGTGCTTCCTTTGTTGCAGCCTGCATCCAGATTTTGTTTTGTTTTGTTTTGTTTTGTTTTGTTCCTTACGCCTGAGTGTAGGCACTGGGGAATCAGAGAGTCCTGGCACCGAGGCTTAGTTGGTCAAAGCACCTGTCTTGTAAACAGGAAACCCTGGGTTTGACTCCCAGCAGTGCCTTGGTTTATGTTGGCCTAGGCAATGGAAAGGAAGTTTCTAAACGCTCAATACATTTTTGCAAGATGGCCGTCCGCAGCAAGCAGCTTAAGGTTACTGTAGCCGCAGTCTGGCAATCTGACCGCCAGAAGTAGAAACAATAACAAGGGGCGGGGGGAAAAGCGGGCCGCCCCTGGGTGGATTTGAACCACCATCCTTTCGGTTAACAGCCAAACACGCTGACCGATTGCGCCACAGAGACAGACAGAGGTTTTGTGGTTGCTGCAGTCGTGCTGTTCCTTCACAGTTGCCAGAAATCATTTCCAGCACACGATTTTCTTTTTCGTTGAATGCAACATACGTGACCATTGGGGGAGCGATAGCAAGCAAGAGAGTTAGATATCGAGAGTCATAGATAGATAGCTAGCTAGATAGATAGATAGATAGATGGATGGATGGACGGCAAGGCAAGCACCTGATTGACAGTGGTCCATGATCTGCTGTTATGCTACTATGCTACTGACCATTGGGGGAGCAATAAAAGCAAGAGAGTTAGATAGCGAGAGTCATTGATAGATAGATAGATAGATGGATGGATGGATGGACGGCAAGGCAAGCATCTGATTGACAGTGGTCCGTGATCTGCTGTCATGCTACAATGCTACTGACCATTGGGGGAGCGATAGCAAGCAAAAAAGTTAGATATTGAGAGTCATAGATAGATAGATAGATAGATGGATGGATGGATGGACGGCAAGGCAAGCACCTGATTGACAGTGGTCCGTGATTTGCTACTATGCTACTGACCATTGGGGGAGCGATAGCAAGCAAGAGAGTTAGATATCAAGAGTCATAGATAGATAGATAGATAGATGGATGGATGGACGGCAAGGCAAGCATCTGATTGACAGTGGTCCGTGATCTGCTGTTATGCTACTATGCTACTGACCATTGGGGGAGCGATAGCAAGCAAGAGAGTTAGATATCGAGAGTGATAGATAGATCGATAGATAGATGGATGGATGGACGGCAAGGCAAGCATCTGATTGACAGTGGTCCGTGATCTGCTGTTATGCTACTATGCTACTGACCATTGGGGGAGCGATAGCAAGCAAGAGAGTTAGATATCGAGAGTCATAGATAGATAGATAGATAGATGGATGGATGGATGGACGGCAAGGCAAGCACCTGATTGACAGTGGTCCGTGATCTGCTGTTATGCTACTATGCTACTGACCATTGGGGGAGCGATAGCAAGCAAGAGAGTTAGATATCGAGAGTCATAGATAGATAGATAGATAGATAGATAGACAGATAGATGGATGGATGGACGGCAAGGCAAGCATCTGATTGACAGTGGTCCGTGATCTGATGTTATGCTACTATGCTACTGACCATTGGGGGAGCGATAGGAAGCAAGATAGTTAGATATCGAGAGACATAGATACATAGATAGATAGATAGATAGATGGATGGATGGATGGACAGCAAGGCAAGCATTTGATTGACAGTGGTCCGTGATCTGCTGTTATGCTACTATGCTACTGACCATTGGGGGAGCGATAGCAAGCAAGAGAGTTAGATATCGAGAGTGATAGATAGATCGATAGATAGATGGATGGATGGACGGCAAGGCAAGCATCTGATTGACAGTGGTCCGTGATCTGCTGTTATGCTACTATGCTACTGACCATTGGGGGAGCGATAGCAAGCAAGAGAGTCAGATATCGAGAGTCATAGATAGATAGATAGATAGACGGATGGATGGGTGGACAGCAAGGCAAGCATCTGATTGACAGTGGTCCGTGATCTGCTGTTATGCTACTATGCTACTGACCATTGGGGGAGCGATAGCAAGTAAGAGAGTTGGATATCGAGAGTCATAGATAGATAGATAGATAGATGGATGGATGGATGGACGGCAAGGAAAGCACCTGATTGACAGTGGTCCGTGAAATAAACAATGTTAGAACAGTGTATGAATAACACTATAGACACTATAGAATGATAGAATAATGCTTGTGTGTATGTTTGTGTGTGTGCGTTTAAGCCTATTGATGTGGCATTCTCATATATGTAACGCCTGCTAACCTGATAATAAAATATTATATACACATGAATTATGTTTATATGTAGTTAATAAATCCATACATACAAACACCATTGTTTATCACGCGTTACATTTTTTATTCAGCACACACAAAAACCAAATAAACTAAAACAGTGAAACACCACTGATAATGTTCTTTGACATACAAACACAATAATAATAATAATAATAATAATAATAATAATAATAATAATAATAATAATACATTTTTTATTATCAGAATCACACAAGGATTTAACATTTTACAGATAACATTAATGTATGTATTTCTATAGCCTATATATAAACAAACAACAACCAAAATAATAATACAAAAAATAAAACCATGAGGACCCGCTTTACTGAGACAGCCATGGTAATTTCCCAAACAGCCGATGCTTTTTAGCTGGTTGGTCTCTTTTTGGTGTTTCGGGTGGGGCAGCCGCCCCCTCCATCGGAATATCAAAGTCTGGTTCAGGAGAAATAGGATTTCTCTGTATAGACATAGAACTGTCTCTAGTAGGTGTTGTTTTCAGTTTCTCCAACACCTCCCTGTTTATTCTGTTAGACAGTACCGAACCGGGGATGTTAATCACCGCCATCGCCATCATAAAACTGCCCCAGCCTTTGGGGGCTCTTCCTGTGGCCAGCGTGTGCGGCTGTGTGACAGCCCTAACCAGATCAATCACATGAGACCCACGAACAGGGCCCCCCTTGTACACAAATTCCCCATTCTCATTCCAGCTAGCTATAGAATTGTTGGACACCATTTCGGCATTTTTATTTTGCTTTTGTGGGATAGCGTCTAAAATATAATCGAAAACAGGCTCTGTGTGCGGTTTTTCGGCCGGGGTATCGGTGTCAGGCATCTGCAAAGTCAAAGTGGCTTTTTCAGATTCTGCCTGCCGCGTCAGGGCCAAGTACCTCTGCAGCGCTTTGTCATATTCACCCAATTGAGAGCTTTGCAGAATATCTTTCATTTCACCATCCAATTTATATGTGGCTATTTTTCTGATGTCATGTTCAACTGGAAAGTCCTCTTTAATTTGGCCCATCTGTTTCTGAGGTACTAGATACATTTTCTCAGTGAATTGCATTTTCATCTGGTCAGTAAGCCGGTAATGAGGGGAATGGCAATACTTAGCAAATTACCGATAAACCCCCCAGACTGATTCAATAGATTTCTCTTTCTCTTAACAGACACTGTCTTTTTACTAAGTGTTTTTATAATGTGGCCACTTTTCTTGAGTTTCTGAAATTGTTTAGCGCTCAAGCGGATGTTTCCTTTCAGTGTATTTAGAGCGATTTCTGACACGGCCTGTACCAGGTCGCTTCCAGCGGCGCACAGAATGGCCTTGTTGCGGCTTGGCTTTAACCAGCAGCTGCAGGAGAGACAGTTTTCTCTTCATACGCAGTGACATACTGACAGCCAGAGTCACAGACAGCAAATGTGCTCAACGCTGGAAAACCAGCGGCTTTTACTTTCTTTGTTTTTTAAACACATAAACCACCGGGATGTCAGGGGGGAAAAGACCCGTCCTTAAACGGTATTCATCAGGGGTCTTTGACATGACATCGACAAATAAGTATCCAAAATACTTCTTGGTGGCATCTTCAAAAGCTTCCAAAAAATATTGAGATTTGCCTGGATACATCTGTCGAGCTAACGTTGTAATCTGTAATTTATCTCTCGGTCTTTTACAGTATTCTCATCTCAAAGTGCCAGTCACGTTTAACACTTACTATCCCCGGTTGCCGCAGTGCAATATCTTTTATTTCACCATTTGCACCAGCCTACTTATCCGCATAGTCAAGTATCAAATCTTTTCGGCTATCGAAATTAATTTTCTCACTATTAGCCACGTTTAATGTGATACCCTTTACCTTGATACAGGCTTTCCCTCCTGAGAGCTTATATCCATAGGATTTAGGTCCTGTTGCAACAAACTCTGTAATGTGCTGATCCGGAGGCAGCTCACTTGTCAATTGACCCAGATAATCTCCTAACTTGGGGTCCCACTGTCCTGGCCTGCTTACATAAATGATTGAATCAGTGTCATAATACAAACAACGACCTTGTAATGAATCCAGAAGAGAGTACAGTTCTAACCTAGCATAGGCGGTGGTGAAACTGGCAATACAAATATTTACATTTGAAAGCTGTGTGTAGTGCTCTTTTCCCCGTTTCCAGGTGACACAGGCACATAAAATCATCGTCATCGTCAATAAAATCACAAGACGAGACCTCGTGGTATGGGGCAAACACGTATTTAAATAATTCGTTGGGGTCTCTCACAATACTGGTGTTTTGTAAATCTGGTCGTTGTCCAAATTTTCCCCATAAAGAATTCAAAAACAGTTTTGAAATCTGTCTTTTGGCCGGATTCTTAGTAATGTTGTAATGGTCCAAGTGTACCCCCTCTCTGTCATGATACTCTCTGATGTAGTGTTCACGGTCTGTGTCATTTTTGCACCACTGGGGGTAGCCTGAAGCTTCTTGTTTGCCGTTTAAATGCGTTTTAATATATTCACTAAACAACGTGTTGGTCGAGTGCTTAAAGTGCCAGATCTCGTATATTTCTGCTATTCTGTAACCCTTATCTGCAGCAGACAGCAGCTCTGGCGTGCACCAGACACCGGTAAGCGCTCTCTGCTCGTCGCTGTTTGTTCAGGGGGAGCCCTGCTGGGTGTCAGCGCACGTCCGACAGAGTGTAAAGAACAGTTTTTTACCAACCCTGGTCGGTAGCACAGGGAAAAACAACCTTCTAGGAGGGTAAACTTTGACTTTTGCGAGCACAAAGTAATTTTGTAAATCTTCAAAGCCCTCGCATATTATATCCGGGTGACCAACGGGGTACAATTTGGTTTTATTTACAAACGGGTACAGACTGGTGAAATCATAGTAACGGAGTTCCCAGCCAGGTTTTGGTTGATAATACAGGGTCACTGCATTCGTCCACCCACCGAATAGAGACTCCCTGGGGTCTAAAGGCGCTGGTAACTGTGATTCGGAAATAAATGCCCTAACATCCTGGTCTTCATTCAGCATTGTCTTCCATTTGTGTTCCCACATCACTTTAACATCAAACCCTTGTAATTTTAAGAATTCGGTTTTATACATTGTCTTTTGATATAGCCAGCCGAATGTTGTTTTGGTCACACTGTTAACGTCATTTTCGCTATAACAGGTTTCGCTACCATGAAAAAAACATCCATGGTACTCAAAAGCAGTGTACACACCGTTTATTACTGCAAAAACCATCTAGATAGTACGGGCCAAATTTATGCTCACCACCCAGCTTTAGTGCGTGTTGTATACTGATGTTGTCTGTGTGTTCAGTATACATGAGCCACTGAATAGCGGGGGTCGAGAACCGCTTTTTCTGGTTGTGATAATTGTCGTGCGGGACTAATGCTATGGTCTGCAGTCTGAGAAACATGTACCGGTACATGGTCATACACACAGAGGCTAATGTGATGTACTGAAACGGGTCAAGACTGACTTTAATCAGGTCTGAATCAGGGTCAGACGGACACTTCAGACGTATCTGCTCTGTCATACTTAAGATCTCGTTTCTAAATGTAGTACAAGCTTGTCTCAGTATGTCCACGTCCTGTCTACAATACCGCTTCAATTCATCGAGTTTGTGCTCATCGTACCATTCCTGAAACTGTGTTTTATCAGCACCCATCATGTAGTCTACCCCGTAAAATTGTTCAGCGGGTAAGGGTCCTACATAATTTTGGTTTGCGACCGTGTTAAAGAAGTGGGGGAAATGGCCTTTCTCACCCTCAAACCCCATTGCTTTTGGCATATTGCTCAGTTTCAGAGGCAAGAAATGTAATGAATCAATGAACCTGATGTTCAGAGCGGTCACTGTCATGCACATAATTTTACCTCCGTGTGTGATGAAGTGTGTAGCAACCTTTTCACGTATGAGCTCTCTAATGACCAAGTAGTTATCATAGCCTTTACCATTGTGTGAAATAAAAGTGTAGTTTTTAAAACACGTGTCAATGAAACATTTCACAAAGTCAGATAAGCAAGAATCCCCATAAAACTCCCATGTGCGTTTGTTGTTTATGTGTGAGGCATAAACATAATTTGGGATGTGTGTCCTGTTTCTTGCATGCATTCAAAATCAAAGAAAATGTATTTTTCCGATTGTTTGGGGATGTTTATTACGCTCATGTAGCATACATGATTGTCAGGTGTCTGGATAACACTTTTACAGCGCGGAAAGAGCTTTTCTTCGCAAGTGTGCATTATTGGGAGAAAAGTCCGGCACTCTGTACAGTAAAAGTGTTGAACACACTGAATCTCTTTGGTGGCAGCTATAGCCTTGTGTCTCCTGAGACAGACACCACCTCTACAGAATATTTTACATACATCGCATCTGGTGATGGTCTCTTTAACCTCAAAACAGTGGGGGTCTAAACACGCTCTGCACAAATTCCGACACGTGTGACTATTTTTATGCCCATATACTGCGTGGCAATAATCACAGAAATAGTTAACACCTATAAATGTTCTGATGTTTAAAACCCCGTAGTAATGCTGTTTGTGAAGTAAAACAAACATCTGTGCATTCTTTCCCTTTCCACAGGCGGTACACACTGGCGGCAAAATATAAATTGTTACCTTGGTTTTTGAAATCAGTGAGGCATGCCCTTTTCTTGTCTATTATCTTCTAAAACAAAATACCTTTTATACGTCTCCGTACCCCACCTTGCATATTAGGATTTCGGTGTGACTTTGCAGTAAATTAGCTATGCTCTCTAGGAAATCTGTTTCATCCAGCTCCCCCAAATGTTGCCTCCTCTAACAGAAAGCATTATTTAATGACCCCGAGCTCAGTCTAAGCTGTACAAAATCATTAGGACCCACATTGTGTGATATTTCATTTAACAGCCCTTGCACAGCACCAGTACGATTCTACCAGATCCAGATTCACAAACCTGAATTCTTCATAAAACTCCATTCCCCGGAACCTGTTAAGTTCCCGGTCATAGTGACGAATATGCTCCAAAAACACCCGAGGCGGGTCCCCGCCATCACCACACTCAACCATTTGTTCAGCATTTTCATTATTCACCTCTAACATTGCTACATCACCACCCCCAATCTGATTATCATTATTATTCGCTTCTAATGCTTACCCATCAGACACGTGCAAATCTATATATTCCTGAATTTCCAAGTCTGGTTGGTTATTATTATCAGCTTCTAATGCTAATTCATCAGACACAATCAAATCAATATATTCCTGAATTTCCAAGTTTGCTGGGTGGTCATCAACCGCCACTGTGCTGTAATGGTGTCTGTGATCCTGCTAATTGTGACACATCCATTCTAGATTTAAGCCTACGCAGCATTCTTTTGGCTACATTAATATTCTTTATCAGTACTGCCGTGATACGTGCAGACCGAGTGTCTTTGTGTCTTACTTGTTTCATTATTTGTTAATTGCGGTTTTCACTCACAGTGTGACGATTCAGCAAACTCGATGTTATACCCTTTTTGTTTTAACACATTTGTCAAAACATGTATTTTTCTATGAGCTGTGTGTAAATCTTCTACCAGTTGCCAACAAATGTGACATATTTTACTAAACAACAGGGCCATTGAATCATCAGAGGTCTGAATGCCTGTATAGGGTATTTGTTCACCTGACCTGTCTATCTCTTTATGCACACTCGGAGTGGGGTTAACTGTGCTATTTGTCTGCTTACCTCTTTTTACAGTAGCGGGCTGTCTTACTGCGTGCTTTTCTCTGAAACATGCACTCTACCTTCAAGATGGTTTAGTGACTTGTTAGAAAGTGTGGATGAGAAAGTAATGCAAATAGTTGAGAAGGTTATAAAAAACAAGGCTTATCAAGTGTTTTACAAACATAAATAAAATACTGTTTGTGCCTGCTCTGCTTTTCTGTGCAATAAGACATTATATTAATTCATATATTTTTTCAGATGTTTGCATATGTTTGAGGAATCTATGTTTGAAGATGTCATCCTCACTCTAATAGCTCACAAGTTTGGTGATTTGTATGATACTGGTAATTCTGATGTGAAATCGCTAGTTGCTGATGTTGAAAAAACAGTGGCGTCCCTCCCCAATGTGCTCAAGAGAATGCTGTATAAAGAGACACATCCTGGTGAATCTGCTTTTACATCTGTCCAAAAAGTTCTGCACAGTTCTTTTGGAAATACTATCCCTATCATGACCAAACCCAATTTCTACACTGTGCTAGACAGAATAGTGTCACTGCCCTGGCCAATAAACAAGTAGAGGGAGTAGCTAGTGCAGTACAGTTCAGTTGTTTCTTCCTGGCTGCTGTAGGTGTTGGGGAAGCGGGATCATTGGTCACCCGAGTCAGTATCTAATCTCACTGTCTACATCTGACTTGATGCCTTGTTGTCATTTTTAGAGCTGTCACAATAAAATATTGACATTGAAATATATTTTACTGAGTCTCATATTTTGAATGTCTATACCTTTTCTTTCTCTTTTATTTTTCCAACACTGTACCACCCCAAAAATAATCATAAAATATATAACCTAAAATCATCACACGCACATCACTAAACACAGTTTAAAATACTTTTTTATTAAAACTTTATGTTGTTGTTCTCTTTTTATTTTAATGTATTTTATTTTGCTAACAACTTATCATAACAAACCTAATCATAAAACATAACCTAACACAAATAATAATAAGTTTAAACTCTTAAACATTACACACACACACACACATACACCATCAGGGTGAGATGGCAGTAAACACTTGTCAAGATGACCTGTGCCCTTTCCAAAATGCCTGTCATCCTAACAAGATGGAGGTCATCCAAACAAGATGGCTGTCATCCTAACAAGATTACGGTCATCCAAACAAGATGGCTGACAGGAGAGGGTCAAAGGGTAAAACCTGTATCCTAACAAGTTGGCTGACTGGAGAGGATCAAAGGGTACAGGGTAAGGAGGGGCTTCCTGGCCCGTGGGGCTTCTGGGTAAGGAGGGGCTTCCTGGCCCGTGGGGCTTCTGGGTAAGGCGGGGCTTCCCAGCCCATGGGGCTTCTGGGTAGGGGTGGGGCCACCTGACACTTTGACATAAAGTGCCATCATTACTACTCATAAGCGCAATATGTACAATATCTTTCCCGTTCCTGAGAAAACTATGTTTGAAAACTGTAATTTTTTGCCTGGACTACAATCAAGATGGCTACCAAACCATGTGACATTATGCCGCCATTTTGCGATCTAGTGACCATGCCATAGACCCCTACATCCATTCAAAGTCTGGTGACTTTTTAGACTGCGGTTCAAAAGTTATAGGCATTTGAACATATTCTGGTGGAAGAGAAGAAAAAATAAGTATAATAATAATAATAATGACCAGTGACCATCACATTGCTTATGGGATCAATTCTGTCAAGTAACAATCAGTCCAATACATTCTAACATAGTTCCATACTGCACCATATGCATTTATTTGCAACTTGACCATCTCTGAAATTTGATTGGCTCATGGCGGCCATTTTGTTTTCTCAATCAACTTGCCTTGAACAAATCTGATAGAGGAGCTAGCCAAGGTCATGTGTACAAAATTTCATATCAATCAGACCAACCATTTCGGAGATGAAGATCTTTGAAGATTCTTGGCCAATCCAATATGGCTGCCAAACCATATGACTTATTGACTTGTTTTGAACAAATCTGAATTGAGGCCATAACATAACATCACACACCAAGTTTCACATCTGTCCCGTCTGCGGTTTCGGAGAAGAAGATTTTTGTATATTTTCCAAAATGTGTCACTTAAGCCACTATGGCCACCAGACCATGTGACATATGGCCTCCATATTGAATATGGCATAGTACTACATAGCCATCTATCACTGTATGAAGTTTCATGAGTTTTCATCAAGCATTGGTTTTTATAGGCTTTTGAAAAGATACTGCTGAAAAATAATAATCCTAACAATAACAATAGGGTTCCAGCAACTTCGTTGCTTGGCCCCCAACTTTTGAGGCTTCCAGGTGCTTGGAGTCGAGAAATGTATGGCTTTAGACTCATAAAAATATGAATCAGATGAAGACACATGTTGACAACAATTGTTGCTTAAAGGTTTTGATAAGTAGAGTATTCAAGGTCAAGTTCCCCCTCTTGTGGTCTAATATTTTAAGGAACAAGCCATTTCAATCTCAATAAACCAACTACACTTATTTGATTGAAATGTATCAATTTAATTACATTAGTAGTACCATCAATACTTCTAATATCATAATATAGTAGTAAACACTTTATTCTCTAAGTTTAATTTTGTGTACTTTAAAACACAATCTAACCATTTAAGTAGCTTTAGATTGCTGCTGCTCTCCATTTTTCCATTTACCTTCTCAAGCTTATTTAGTTGCATACCTGGTGTTTCATATAGTTATCACGTTGATTTCTGATGTATGCGTTATATATATTTACAGCTGGAAAAGCAAAGTATATCACTAAGGAGCAAATAGCTCCAATTAGTTTTTACTATTGCGCCTGACCGAGTATGTCTGTATGTCCGTATGTTGTCTTATGTTCAACTCTTTAGATCCAGCGATTAAATTATCCATTACAGAAATTATCCATTAGGACAAGGCACATCAGGAGGTCTGTGCAATAGGAACAGTCTGGACACCATTTTAAGTTCCGAACGGAATTAACGTCTTTACTATCTACATATTTATTTATTTATTTATACATTGTTTTTTTTTTTTGTTTTTTTTTTACATTTTGGCACAAATTATCCTCCATACTATCCATGACAAAATTAAAAATAAATACATGGAGAAAATAATAAATACATGAATTAATGTGGAAATAAATAGATGGATAAATAAACAGATTTTGAATTAAATACAATAATAAATAAATCTCCATGTATTTATTAGAACATGTATTTATTTATTTCAACATTTATTTATTATTTTCACTGTGAATTTGTTTAAAATTTTAATTACAGTGAAAATAATCAATACATTAATACATAAATACATGTTCAAATGGACATTTATTTATGTCAACACTACTACATTTATTCATTTATTTATGTAATGTGAAGCGATTCAAGTAATGAATAAACAATGTATTTGCTAAAATAAGTTTTGCTTAAACTTTAAGGGGAACTGCACCACAGTTTTATCTTAATTCTGTTATTTGTATAAATTGTTTTAAATATAGCAATGTCACAAATGTCTGAAGTGAAAATATATTTATTAATATGATTTTCTTAAGGAATAGGTGGCCATTTTCTCTCCACCAGACCCTCGGTAACAGTCTGTACTAGTATGTGTAAGACCTGTAGGCAATACAAAGTAAAAGCATAATAATAATGATGATATTATTTATAACTAGAATGCTAAAGTTCCATGAGAAACATTGTGGAAGTACAGTAAGCAGTATGTTTCAGTGTACATGTAATATATTAAGTACTATAGTACATCACAAGGTACTACAGTAAACTATAGTATACAACAGGGTAGTTCAATATTTGTCTAAGTACCGTAGGAGGCACTATAGTACATTACAAGATACTATAGTATATCACGTAACAAGAGTATACTATAGTATAACAGTGTACTATCGTATGTCACACATTATTCAGTATACCATAGTATAAAAATTTAGTGTGGTATACAACAGTGTCCTACAGTATTTGTTGTACTACTGTAGTAAGTACTATAGTATAATTGTATTGTTTTATTGTCTATCTTAATTGTAGTTTTAATATTTAATTAACTATATTTTCTTGTAAAGAGCTTTGCGATACACTATGACATTTCCATGGAATCCGAATGTGTTCAATTTCGTTGGATTTCATGAAATCCGAATGCATGAAATTGCATGATTTAATCAGGTGAATACAGATTAAATCGTGATGCAATTGCATGCTATATAAAGGGTGTTTGGGAGCGAGACTACATGGTGAAGTTTTGAGTTTTGAAAGAGAAAAGCAAGATCAAGAGTGTAAATATGTATAGGAATATTTAGTTATGGCAGCTTCTGCCATGCTGTACATTGGCAAAAAGAAGATGGCTTCACTCACATCTATGCAAGTGTACACTCAGTATTTGTTGCAGAAATTAATGAAAGCAATACTAGTTTCAGTACTGTACTTCGCAAAAACATATTTGCATATTTGTTCAAAACTTGTACTTTAATATTTTTGCGATATCTAACACTGATAGTCCTACATTGTTTCATGTGTGCATGTATTTAAACAAAACAAAAACAAACAAAAAACAACATTGTTCTCTTTTCTTTGCTAAAACTATTTTTGTTACATTGAATCAGGGGTATGCATACATCTGGAAGGCACACTATATGTAATGGTTAGTTACAACAACATAAATGACACAGTATATATATATATAATCATCACAGTATAGTTCTTAAAAGATCATTTATCAAGCAGATTTAAACAAATTAAAAATGTCTATTATAATGACTGGCTAGTATACAGTACACACTAGAAGCACCGACATTTCAAATTACCTACAAGAGCCAAAACTATAGTATAATAATGATCAAATAAAAAACTTTATTTGCGTTTATGCAGCTAAAATGCTGTAGGCATATTTAATACATATATTTAGGAAAAGTCAGGAATTGGTATCCATAGTGTATTCAGGAACACATAGTAATTCAAATTAAATCAGTCAAACTGACCAGCCGTGCACTTCTAGAGTTAAATTATAAAGGCAAATCATGCAAAAGATCACATCACGTGTACAGTATCAGCACACAAACTACAGGGTCACAAGCCGCTAATGGGAAACTAAACTTTGGATTCAAACTCGATTTGTAAGGAAATATTGAAGACAAAAAAAAGGTTTTCTGTTTCATTTGCATGCAATGCTTTTCTTACAAGAGCAGTGTAGTTTACAGTATAATTTGTGAGCACCCATTTGCTGTAGCAATTATAATTTAGTTTGCTTATTATAATGATTTGGTGTTTTTTAAATATATATTCCTATATATATATATATATATATATTTTACCATTCATGTTACAGCGTTGTTTTTATTTTAATAAGTGCCCGATTAATCAGCAATTGCCCATTGATTAACCGATCAAATATTTGAATGGACTGACAGCCTTAATATATATGTGTGTGTGTTATTGTAATGAAATGTATGGTTTGTATTATTATTAGCAACTGTACGCTATCCAAAACAGAGGTATGGAATATTTTGCTTTTGACAGCTTAAAATGAAAAATATGTGAACAAAGACCAATCAAGGCTAACTTACCAGTATACAAAATAACATTTATAAATATAAATGTAAAACTTTTTGAAGAGCCGGTATTAATGTTTTGTATAAACTGTATAATGTTTTATATTAATGATTGAAAAACATGTCAACAGAGCCAATTGTATTAATTGTCAAGCAAGCAAATTTTAGCAAGGCTGTTCTGACACTCCCAGCATCTCCTTCAAGATTTCTGTGGCTGATCTGTGGCTGGAGAGGTCACCTCATCATTATTGATCAACAGTTGCTTTGAGAACTATGAGACCAGACCTCTGCCAGTAGATCAAAGGAAGCCATCTTGATATGTTTATTCATTTATTTACAGTAGTTTACAATTAAGATTAAACATAAATTAGTACATTTTGTGCACCCCCAATTCCTAATATGAGGGGCAAAGCTAACGAACTGAGCTTCCGTCCCTCAGTCCCAACAGCTTTCATATGATATTATTTTAATATAGTGATACAACATTTTGTGACATTCCTGTTTTGGATGCCCTATTTTTCAAGTTTGATTGTAATACATGAGTGTTATTAAAGTTTTAACTTAGAGTTACAGACTACATTTGCTGGGCACATCTAAAGACTAGCAAAAATTTATATTTGGATTTCGTTTTGTGAAAATTACTTCACGCTGGGGAATGATTTATTGCAGGATTTACATATGGTAAGAACAGTATAATTATTAATACTATGTATGTGTAACAATGGAGATAAAGTGCTCAGTTTAATTTATTTAAAAATGTGTTATGCTAATTTAGGTAAGGTAGCTGGGGTTTATTAGGGTGTGTGCAGGGGTTTTAGAGTTGGTGACCACGTGTGCGGAGCAACACCTGGAACTGTGTGAACTTCTTCTGGGCAAGAGGCGCGTAGTTTTTTTCTTCAATAAATCTAGCAGCAAGTAAGCAAGCGATTTGTGGGCTACTTGTTTTCCCCCGCTGAAAATACTACATTGGCATCAGAAATGAGGATGGACACTTACGGCTCCTGGCCAGCAGACAGGGGAGGAGGGGGCGCAGGCCAGAGACTCCAGCTCTTCAGGCAGTGCCTCGCAGCCAAGCGTGAGCGGCAGATAAACCGGCAGTGTGTACAGTGTCGGTCTGCTGTGTATCGCTGTTTCAATAATTAAATTATTATTATTATTTATCTCTTGGCAGACACCCTTATCCTTACAATACAAAATAATAAATAATAATTCATAATAACCAATAAAATGCCCCCCCAATGCTACAGTATGTAAGTTACTATAAGTACATGTAAGTTATTGTTAACAGTAGTAAGCTACTAGTAGTAGTTTTTGAAAATAATCGAAACGTTAAACGATTTGAAAAAGGTGTTTAAGGAAAATAAGCTAAGGCTATTAGATAAGGATAATATAGGGAATTAATTGGCTGGTATGTATACTATGTTTCTACCAAAGTTGTAACAGGAGTTGGAATTTTGGGGGTAGAAGAAAAGCTGTAAAAATCCTCAGATTAAACTTAATGGATAATTATTTACTGAATATTGGCATATATCATTTGTTTGTACATTTTCTTATCTTGAAAATTATCAAAAAGAAATATAACAAACATTAGAATTAGAGTTACCCTGTGTTAGACTTGTGTCCTTAATTAGAGATAATTAGAGTTGCCTTGTGATAGACTGGTGTTGCTGCAGGGTTGGGCTTCGGAACACTTTAATTTTGTTAAAAAGTAAACAAAATTGGAAACATATATATACACACACATTTAATTGCATGTAATTAACTTAATTAAAAAAAAGTAAATTAAAAACTAAAACAGTAAAATATGTGTATACAAAAAAACAAATCAGTCTGTTACTATTTTTATATTATACATACTTATTTAAAATAACACATCATCCAATAGGCTTCTGGTTTGGAGCCAAACAATAGCACTAAATGCTACTCCTCATTGCTAATTGCAATAGATTGATTGCATTTTTTTTTTACTTTGGATAGTTATGTCTGCTACTACAGGGAGAAGCTGTTCGATCTCCTCCACAGTCTTCAATCCCATCTGCCGTAGAAGGTCCTCCACTGGGGCAAGCAATTGCTCCCCTTTCTCTGTGAACAGTAGGAAACCTTCTTCGGTGTCACAGAACCTCAGGATGGTTTTCTGTTTCTTTTCTGTTTTTTATGTTGACTCCTGAATGAGAATTAATTAGATGCTTTTCTGGTTTTACCCAATTTATCCTGATTTCTAAAGGAATTAACGGAATGTAAAAAAGATTTGGAGAGGTTGAGCTTGAGGTGGTGTGAGTGCATCCAGGCAGAGATAGCAGACAAGCAGGAAGAGATGCAAGAGGGGATGAGAATGTCGGAGGAGGGAAAAGACAGGAAGATCTGGGCATCATCGGTGTAAAAATGGTAAGAGAAACCATGGGATGCAATGAGGGGGCCCAGGGAGTGAGTGTAGAGAGAGGACAAGAGGGGACCCAGAATGGAGCCTTGGGTTACACCTGTGAGGAGAGGTTGGGGGGTGGATGAGGAACCTCGCCATGTCACTTGGTAGGTCCCGTCGCTGAGGTAGGAGTAGAACCAGGTGAGAGCAGTTCAGAGATTCCAAGGTCAGCGAGGCAGGAGAGGAGGATGGAGTGATCGACAGTGTCAAATTCTGCAGAGAGATTGAGGAGGATGAGGACTGAGGAGAAGAAGGCCACCCAAGCACAGCTGAGGGAGTCAGTGACTGTAATTACATAAAATCCATTACCAGTAAAAACATGGAATATGCATACCTTACAAGTCCTTACAAAGGTTACAGATTTTTTTTTATCATTCTTGCCTCACAGAATTACAGACCAGTTTGCAGCAGTGAAGTTGAAACTCAAGAACCTTCTTGTTTGTTTAGATTTGCACTCTTCTCACAGAACTGGTAACTGAAGTGCCCATAGGAAACCCACACAGACAGAGGTAGATCATGTGAACTCCACACAGACAAGCCCCCAAGCCAGGACTCAAACCCCAGACCCCTGTATTGGTGAGGCAGCAGTGCTAACCACCATGCCACCATGCTGCCCTACTAGGTCCACATTATTTTATACAGCTCTGGAAAGAATTAAGAGACCACTGCACATTTTTCTTAAATCAGCATCTCGACATGTATGGCAGTCATTCCATGCCAGTGTCTGTTGAATTCCAACACAGACACACCTCATTCTACTCAATGAGGTACTAATTAGGTGATAACCTGAACCAAATCATATTTAAGGAAGAAAAGTATATCACTATCCTCTTGCATTAGGACCAGCTGGATGGCAAAAACAGTGCTAGTAGAACCTCAAAAGTAATTGGAATCAGAAAATAACTATTGACCATGCCAAAAGAGTTGAAAAGGAAAGTTTTGAGAAAATTAGGTTTCAATTCTGGCTTTACTGGCAGAGGGATACAGTGAGCATTGCTTCCATTCTTAAAATGTCAAAGATGGCGGTTCATAAGAACAAGGTCAAGCAGCAGACATTGGGGACAACAAAGCTACAAAGCTACCAGCAGAAGACAAAAACGACTCTCCACTGACCGGGATGACCGCCAACTCATTGGAATGTCACTCAACAACCGTAGGATGACATCAAGTGACCTACAAAAAGAATGGCAAACGACAGCTGGGGTGAAGTGCACTGCGAGGATGGTTCGAAACAGGCTCCTAGGGGCAGGGCTGAAGTCTTGCAAAGCTAGAAAAAAGCGAGAAGCAAAGAAGAGCCAGGCTGAGGTTTGCAAAAGACCATAAGGTTTGGACCGTAGAGGACTGGAGTAAGGTCATCTTCTCTGATGAGTCAAATTTTCATCTTTGCCCAACACCTGGTCATCTAATGGTTAGACGGAGACCTGGAGAGGCCTACAAGCCACAGTGTCTCGCACCCACTGTGGAATTTGGTGAAGGATCAGTGATAATCTGGGGGTGCTTCAGCAAGGCTGGAATCGGGCAGATTTGTCTTTGTGAAGGACGCATCAATCAAAGCCGAGTTGCTTGAATTTGTGCGCCAGGAGTGGCATAAAGTCACCCAACAGCGATGTGAAAGACTGGTGGAGAGCATGCCAAGACGCATGAATGCTGTGATTGAAAATCACCAAATATTAATTTCTGAACTCTTTGTAAGTTAAAACATTAGTATTATGTTGTTTAAAAATTAATATGAACTTATTTTCTTTGCATTATTTGAGGTCTGACAACACTGCATCTTTTTTGTAATTTTGTCCAGTTGTAAATTTCTGCAAATAAATGCTCTAAATGACAATATTTTTATTTGGAATTTGGGAAAAATGTTTTCAGCAGTTTATAGAATAAAACAAAAATGTTCATTTTACCAAAACATATACCTATAAATAGTAAAACCAGAGAAACTGATAATTGTGCACTGGTCTCTTAATTTTTTCCAGAGCTGTATACACCTTTATATGCGCTGCCATATCAAACATTTAACACTAAAGCATGTTGTGAATAAATGTTATGCTTTGGAATTTTAATATTGACATGAATAGACAATCCATGCAAGTAAACTCAAACACACAATAACAAGTGGTATTGTCACTGTTGTATCCCACACATCCCGCAATTCACGAGCTCCCCTGCAGAGGTCAGCATCACCGGAATTCTAAACCCTCACATTCCCCAGCAATCAGCCACTTAACATTCCTCGGCACCATGTGCACTTGTTCTATCATCCTCGAACTCCCATTGTACCAGCACTCTCCTTCACCGTCCTCTGCTCCTCTCTGCTACACATATAAACCCCTCTGTGACTTTAATTCACTGCTAAGTCTTGTATCCTTTTGTTATTGATTGTTTACAACCTCCACGTGTTCCTCCACCAATTCCCGTATTCTCCCTACCAGCCTGTTTGCCTGATCATTGACCCCCTGCTTGTCTTATCGACCAGGACTTGTGGATTTCCCTGGACATTACGGTTTGCCGGCATTGACCACAGCCTGTTTCTGACCACCTCTCACTCCGCACCTGGGTTCCCCGCCATGGCAGTCCTTCTTTACAGGTATACAGTCCGGTCCATAAATATTTGGACAGACCCAATTGTCAATTTGGCTCTGTACACCATCACAATGGATTGGAAAGGAAACAATCAAGATGTGCTTTAAGTGTAGACTTTCATCTTTAATTGGAGGGTAGTTACATCCAAATCGGGTGAATGGTGTAGGAATTAAACCAATTTTTATGTGGTCCCCCCAATTTTAGGGGCTCAAAAGTATTTGGACAAACTAACATAATCATTAATTAAATTGTGAGTTTCAATACTTGGTTGTGATGCGGGACAGTGGCCTGTCCGAATGCCAAATATATTTGCACCATTGTTGCAGTAAGATTGTGTAACCCATGTATGAATTTAAGCTTTGTGTATTGCTCCGCAGAGGACAGGTGCAGTAGTTCTGTGTAGCTGATTTTTAGAAAAACATTTTCATCCAAGGCTATAGAGAAAACAGAAGACAAAGGAGAAGTCTGTGATCAAGTTTGGGGTACATCATTGACGTCATCCAGTTGCCCAGCAACCAAAGGGAGTCATCTTGTATATGATAGCATGTTCTTTAGAAAAACCTTAGATGTGTCTTGCTGACTGACCATCTCCAGAGCACTTAGTTGTAGCTGAATAAACTATTTTGGTATTATTTCAGTTAAATCGGGTCCTGAGTATTCCTTGTCCGCCTGTTTATTGAGGGAGTAAAATTTCTCCCTATCAGTTGCAAATCCTTTGCAGTCAATGACTGCCTGAAGTCTGGAACCCATAGACATCACCAGATGCTGGGTTTCTTCCCTGGTGATGCTATGCCAGGCCTGCACTACAGCTGTCTTTAGATCCTGCTTGTTCTTGGGGTGTTTTGCCTTAGATATCAAAACAAACCAATCAGAGAGCAAAAACATTAGGTGGGGCCAAATCCACTAATAAGAACGTACTGGTGAGCGCAGGAACACCAAAAGGCCAGGAACACCACGGAAAACAACTGTGGTGGATGACAGAATTTTTTCCCTGGTGAGGAAAACCCCTTCACAACAGTTGGCCAGATCAAGAATACCCTCCAGGAGGTAGGCGTATCTGTGTCAATGTCAACAATCAAGAGAACACTTCACCAGAGTACATCTTGTGGTAAACCCTGTGTATTTAAACAGGAAATGGGAAGACCATATTAGAGTTTGGCAAAAAACATCTAAAGAACCCTGTACAGTTCTGGAACAACATCTTATGTACAGATGAGACAAAGATCAACTTGTACCAGAATGATGGGAAGAGAAGAGTATGGAGAAAGGAAGGAACTGCTCATGATCTGAAGCATACCACCTCATCTGTGAAACATGGTGAAGGTAGTGTTATGGTAAGGGCATGTATGGCTGTCAAGAGAACTGGTTGACTTTTCACAAAAGCAGCAGGATGAATTCTGAAATGTTTAGGGCTATGTTATCTGCTCCGATTCAGCCAAATGATTCAAAACTCATTTAACAGCACTTCACAGTGCAGATGAACAATAATGCGAAAGCAGGTAGAGGAAAGCAACCCCAAGAAGACTACCGTCACCAGCAACGAAACCAGACAGCTTCATGCCCTAGGGCTCGTTCAGGAGTTCAACACAGGACCTCTCGCACACTAAGTGAGAATCATACTCCTAGACCAATGGGCCAACTGAACAAGTGGCTTCACAAAGTTCTCCTCCTCAACAACACACTACATGTCCTCCTCCTCCTCCTCCTCCTCCTCAACAACCACAACAAACTTGCATAATACACATTTGTTTTATAGAAAAACACACAGATGACAGTCTGATTTCCCTTCAGCTGCACAGGCAACAGCATCTGAGGTCAAAAGCCCTCTTGTGCAGAGGAGCCCAAAAGCTGGCTTTTGACAGAGAGCACACTGTTCAGTGACCACTTAATAAGTAGGCCTAATCATTTCTTATTTTTTACAGAATAGGACACAGAAATAACTTATGATTACTTATTTGTTATCTACATTTTACTTTTCATAGTATTTCCAAACGTTTTTTATCGATGTATGAACAAACACAACCATTGAGACACACACTATTAGAGATTTTTCGTTTTATTTTCTTTATGAATGTAATGCAAAACAATATAGAGTAACAGTGACAAAAAGTGCCAGGGGTTTATGACAATACAGAAAGCACATTATAGAAAAGACCTGAAAAACACACAAGCACTACATCAGAGATACCACGCATTAAGTCCCTTCCCTGCGCTGTAGGCTCCATAGCGCTGCATCACTGCTGCCTCTCGCTAATCTCAAGATGGAGCTGGGGGTAGGTGTTCCATGGCCAGGCTGTCGTTCCCTCTGCCAAGTGTGTACAGGCCAAGATACCTCCATTACTTCAATCACTACATCTTCCGCTGACTTCTATAGGGGGCTGCGTGAACTACTGAAGTAATGCTGTAGAGATAAGTGTCCTTAAACTGGGAAATGGAAATAAGGATTAAGTAAGCATCACTCATTGAATAAATGCATCACAGTGTCTCTGTCAGCCTGTACAGCAGCGCATGTTTGCCGTAGCCAACATTTATTCAGTGCCAAATTTCCTTGCACAAAGCCATAGCAGATTCTCAAGCCCTCCCATGTTGTTGATTATCTTGTATCCATGTATTAAGAATAATGGTAATGCTTTATTTTAAGTGTCCATTATAAACAATCTATTAACATGTTATGTTATTATTATATGATTAATTTTACAAATTATAAATATATTAGACATTTTTAAACTTTTTTGCTATAATATGTTTTAAGGTATTTAATAACATATTCAATAAAGGGTATAATAACATGACATTTGCACACCGATATCAATCTATTATCATTAACTGCCATGCCAGTTAATTGCTGCTATTATCCATCCATTTTTGAAACCAGTTATCCTGGCGAAGGTCGCCGAGCACTGATCCCGGCAGGCAAAGGGCACAAGGCAGGAATACACCCAGGACGGGACCCCAGTCCATCGCTGGGCAACACACACACACACACACACACGCAGACACACCCACATACAGGGCAATTTAGAGAAGCCAATTAACCTAACCCACATGTCTTTGGACGGTGGGAGGAAACCCACGTGGACACGGGGAGAACATGCAAACTACATAGTATAGCAAAAATGTTTAAATAAAAATGTCTAATATATGTATAATTTGTAATAATCATATAACAATAACATAATCAATAATTTGTTAATAGATTGTTTATAATGGACACTTGTTAGCATAATAACTAATGTATGTTATCTATCTGTATGTAATGCTGTTGTCCTATAAGTCCTTACATTTGTAAACAGGGATTTTTGAAATAACCATTACTTATTTTGTGAAAAAACAGGGAAACAGAAATAAGGAATGAGTAACTATTACTTATTTCTCCAGAAATAAATAAGTAAACTTTACTTATTTTGCAGAAAAAAATAAAACAGTTTATTATTAATATATTGAGGAAACAGTGAAAAAAATAACCATTACTTATTTTTTGAAAAATAAGGAATCTACTTCATAGAGGTTCTGAAATCAGCATACTTCTCATGGCAGGAAAGGAAACTGGAAGCCTTTTGACACATTTCTTGACTTTGATTGAAGATTTTCCAGTATTTTAATCAGACCTCCTGCCAGAATATATTCTGCAGTGGGTTTCAGAATGGGCTGCCAAAACTGCGTAATCTCCTCCACCAACCTTTCCTGGTTTTCCTTTGTTTGGTAAAACTGCATTTATGGAAGATACCCTTACAAAAATAAAATATTTAAAAATATATATTATTCTGAAATATGAAATGTATTTTAATGTATTAATATGTTTTATAAATGTGCATACCATTTTATAATATATGGTGAAAATATACTTTTAAATATCAATTGCAGTTTTAGTATGTCACTTGATACAGAAATATGGTCAAATACACTATATTATACAATACAAATATTGCTTAATATAACTTAAGTATATTCAGAATTATATGTAAACTTGTTTTTAATATATCTATAATTATATGCAAATATACTGTAACATCTACACATGTATTTTATACTAAATATATAAAAATGCATACATATATGTCCCCTTATAATATACATTTAGTATACTGCTAAATACACAACAATCTCATATTGCATGTATTGTATACTGTGAATATATTAGACTGCAAAAATGTTGCATTCTAAATATACTGGTAGAATATATTTGGATAAACTTCCAAACACATGTATACATGAAGTGTAACTTAAAACATTGGGATACTTCAATACTTTAATAGATTTCACTTGGTACTCACTTGGTGTTTGACCCCCTTTTGCCTTCAGAACTGCCTTAATTCTACGTGGCATTGATTCAACAAAGTGCTGAAAGCATTCTTTAGAAATGTTGGCCCATATTGATAGGATAGCATCTTGCAATTGATGGAGATTTGTGGGATGCACATCCAGGGCACAAAGCTCCCGTTCCACCACATCCCAAAGATGCTCTATTGGGTTGAGATCTGGTGACTGTGGGGGCCAGTTTAGTACAGTGAACTCATTGTCATGTTCAAGAAACCAATTTGAAATGATTCGACCTTTGTGACATGGTGCATTATCCTGCTGGAAGTAGCCATCAGAGGATGGGTACATGGTGGTCATAAAGGGATGGACATGGTCAGAAACAATGCTCAGGTAGGCCATGGCATTTAAACGATGCCCAATTGGCACTAAGGGGCATAAAGTGTGCCAAGAAAACATCCCCCACACCATTACACCACCACCACCAGCCTGCACAGTGGTAACAAGGCATGATGGATCCATGTTCTCATTCTGTTTACGCCAAATTCTGACTCTACCATCTGAATGTCTCAACAGAAATCGAGACTCATCAGACCAGGCTTGTGCAAATTGTAGCCTCTTTTTCCTATTTGTAGTGGAGATGAGTGGTACCCGGTGGGGTCTTCTGCTGTTGTAGCCCATCCGCCTCAAGGTTGTACGTGTTGTGGCTTCACAAATGCTTTGCTGCATACCTCGGTTGTAACGAGTGGTTATTTCAGTCAAAGTTGCTCTTCTATCAGCTTGAATCAGTCGGCCCATTCTCCTCTGACCTCTAGCATCAACAAGGCATTTTCGCCCACAGGACTGCCGCATACTGGATGTTTTTCCCTTTTCACACCATTCTTTGTAAACCCTAGACATGGTTGTGCGTGAAAATCCCAGTAACTGAGCAGATTGTGAAATACTCAGACCGGCCCGTCTGGCACCAACAACCATGCCACGCTCAAAATGGCTTAAATCACCTTTCTTTCCCATTCAGACATTCAGTTTGGAGTTCAGGAGATTGTCTTGACCAGGACCACACCCCTAAATGCATTGAAGCAACTGCCATGTGATTGGTTGGTTAGATAATTGCATTAATGAGAAATTGAACAGGTGTTCCTAATAATCCTTTAGGTGAGTGTATAGGGCATGTATTACAGATTCATTCAAAAAGGTCTCACTTTAGATTTGAGGAAACACTATTTACTTGTATCAGCGGTCATTCATTTGTCATTAATAGTTCTTCCAATTTCCGACCTTTTAGTTCCAGAGACCAATGTTTTGGTACCAGCTAAAAAAAACAAAAACAAATGTACATTAATTGGACAAATATGAAATAAATAGTTACATGTAAAATACGGCCCAATATACAACGCTACAATTATTACAATTTACTTGCACTGTAATTACACGGTAACAAGAGTGAATTGACCAAGTAGGTTGTGTATAGTTAATTCAATTATTAAATACTAGTATGGATGATGTATGATTACAGAACGAGCTTACATACACTAAACAAGTAGTATGGCTTATTTACATGTAGTGTGTGTTTTTTACTTTACATATTCATGTAAAATGCTGCCAACCTTTGTGATGTTACCGATGACCTTAAACTCACCCCTTCTTAAAGTGTAACCACATGTGGTGATCAGGTGAGGGTCTGCCTCAAGCAGTTGTTTTGTTTCTTACGCCTGGGTGTAGGTACTGGGGAATGCGAGAGTCCTGGCACCGTGGCTTAGTTGGTCAAAGCGCCTGCCTTGTAAACAGGAAACCCTGGGTTTGACTCCCAGCAGTGCTTTGGTTTACGTTGGCATAGGCAATGGAAAGGAAGTTTCTAAACGCTCAATACATTTTTGCAAGATGGCCGTCCGCAGCAAGCAGCTTAAGGTTACTGTAGCCGCAGTCTGGCAAGCTGACCGCCAGAAGTAGAAACAATAACAAGGGGCGGGGGGAAAAGTGGGCCGTCCCTGGGTGGATTCGAACCACCATCCTTTTGGTTAATAGCCAAACACGCTGACCGATTGCGCCACAGAGACAGACGGAGGTGTTGTGGTTGCTGCAGTCGTGCAGTTCCTTCACAGTTGCCAGAAATCATTTCCAGCACACGATTTTCTTTGTCGTTGAATGCAACATACGTGACCATTGGGGGAGCGATAGCAAGCAAGAGAGTTAGATATCGAGAGTCATAGATAGATAGCTAGATAGATAGATAGATAGATGGATGGATGGACGGCAAGGCAAGCATCTGATTGACAGTGGTCCGTGATCTGCTGTTATGCTACTATGCTACTGACCATTGGGGGAGCGATAGCAAGCAAGAGAGTTAGATATCAAGAGTCATATATATAGATAGATAGATAGATGGATGGATGGCAAGGCAAGCATCTGATTGACAGTGGTCCGTGATCTGCTGTTATGCTACTATGCTACTGACCATTGGGGGAGCGATAGCAAGCAAGAGAGTTAGATATCGAGACTCATTGATAGATAGATAGATAGATGGATGGACGGCAAGGCAAGCATCTGATTGACAGTGGTCCGTGATCTGCTGTTATGCTACTATGCTACTGACCATTGGGGGAGCGATAGCAAGCAAGAGAGTTAGATATCGAGAGTCATAGATGGATAGCTAGCTAGATAGATAGATAGATGGATGGATGGACGGCAAGGCAAGCATCTGATTGACAGTGGTCCGTGATCTGCTGTTATGCTACTATGCTACTGACCATTGGGGGAGCGATAGCAAGCAAGAGAGTTAGATATCGAGAGTCATAGATAGATAGCTAGCTAGATAGATAGATAGATGGATGGATGGACGGCAAGGCAAGCATCTGATTGACAGTGGTCTGTGATCTGCTGTTATGCTACTATGCTACTGACCATTGGGGGAGCGATAGCAAGCAAGAGAGTTAGATATCAAGAGTCATCGATAGATAGATAGATAGATGGATGGATGGACGGCAAGGCAAGCATCTGATTGACAGTGGTCCGTGATCTGCTGTTATGCTACTATGCTACTGACCATTGAGGGAGCGATAGCAAGCAAGAGAGTTAGATATCGAGAGTCATAGATAGATAGATAGAAAGATAGATGGATGGATGGATGGACGGCAAGGCAAGCACCTGATTGACAGTGGTCCGTGATCTGCTGTTATGCTACTATGCTACTGACCATTGGGGGAGCGATAGCAAGCAAGAGAGTTAGATATCGAGAGTCATAGATAGATAGATAGATAGATAGCTAGCTAGATAGATAGATAGATGGATGGATGGACGGCAAGGCAAGCATCTGATTGACAGTGGTCCGTGATCTGCTGTTATGCTACTATCAGCAGCAACAGTGGCAGATTTGGCGCCGTGGCTTAGTTGGTTAAAGCGCCTGTCTAGTAAACAGGAGGTCCTGGGTTCAAATCCCAGCGGTGCCTTAGACGGGCTTTCTGTGCTCCTTGCGAAGCTTGTGCTTCCGCTTTGTCGACCATCAGTTTTAGCAAGATAGGCTTATCGTAAAGCCATCAGAGGACGTAATGAACCGGAAAGCCAACTGGACAGACGCCGGTTTGTAAAGAAGAACCAGAACCCAAAGGACACGCGCTACGCGCACCTAACGGCCAACGTCCAATTCCCATTGCCGCCCCTGGACAGTCGCAACAGGGAGCTTGTTACTCCCGTCAACCTTACGTTTTCACCTCTGTGTGCTTCCTTTGTTGCAGCCTGCATCCAGATTTTGTTTTGTTTTGTTTTGTTTTGTTTTGTTTTGTTTTGTTTTGTTTTGTTTTGTTTTGTTTTGTTTTGTTTTGTTTTGTTTTGTTTTGTTTTGTTTTGTTTTGTTTTGTTTTGTTTTGTTTTGTTTTGTTTTGTGCCTTACTCCTGAGTGTAGGCACTGGGGAATGGGAGAGTCCTGGCACCGTGGCTTAGTTGGTCAAAGCGCCTGTCTTGTAAACAGGAAACCCTGGGTTCGACTCCCAGCAGTGCTTTGGTTTACGTTGGCATAGGCAATGGAAAGGAAGTTTCTAAACGCTCAATACATTTTTGCAAGATGGCCGTCCGCAGCAAGCAGCTTAAGGTTACTGTAGCCGCAATATGGCAAGCTGACCGCCAGAAGTAGAAACAATAACAAGGGGCGGGGGGAAAAGTGGGCCGTCCCTGGGAGGATTCGAACCACCATCCTTTCGGTTAATAGCCAAACACGCTGACCGATTGCGCCACAGAGACAGACAGAGGTGTTGTGGTTGCTGCAGTCGTGCAGTTCCTTCACAGTTGCCAGAAATCATTTCCAGCACACGATTTTCTTTGTCGTTGAATGCAACATACGTGACCATTGGGGGAGCAATAGCAAGCAAAAGAGTTAGATATCGAGAGTCATAGATAGATAGCTAGCTAGATAGATAGATAGATGGATGGATGGACGGCAAGGCAAGCATCTGATTGACAGTGGTCCGTGATCTGCTGTTATGCTACTATGCTACTGACCATTGGGGGAGCGATAGCAAGCAAGAGAGTTAGATATCGAGAGACATTGATAGATAGATAGATAGATGGATGGATGGATGGATGGCAAGGCAAGCATCTGATTGACAGTGGTCCGTGATCTGCTGTTATGCTACTATGCTACTGACCATTGGGGGAGCGATAGCAAGCAAGAGAGTTAGATATCAAGAGACATAGATACATAGATAGATAGATGGATGGATGGATGGACGGCAAGGCAAGCATCTGATTGACAGTGGTTCGTGATCTGCTGTTATGCTACAATGCTACTGACCATTGGGGGAGCGATAGCAAGCAAGAGAGTTAGATATCAAGAGTCATAGATAGATAGATAGATAGATGGATGGACGGCAAGGCAAGCATCTGATTGACAGTGGTCCGTGATCTGCTGTTATGCTACTATGCTACTGACCATTGGGGGAGCGATAGCAAGCAAGAGAGTTAGATATCAAGAGTCATCGATAGATAGATAGATAGATGGATGGATGGACGGCAAGGCAAGCATCTGATTGACAGTGGTCCGTGATCTGCTGTTATGCTACTATGCTACTGACCATTGAGGGAGCGATAGCAAGCAAGAGAGTTAGATATCGAGAGTCATAGATAGATAGATAGATAGATGGATGGATGGATGGACGACAAGGCAAGCACCTGATTGACAGTGGTCCGTGATCTGCTGTTATGCTACTATGCTACTGACCATTGGGGGAGCGATAGCAAGCAAGAGAGTTAGATATCAAGAGTCATAGATAGATAGATAGATAGATAGATGGATGGACTGCAAGGCAAGCATCTGATTGACAGTGGTCCGTGATCTGCTGTTATGCTACTATGCTACTGACCATAGGGGGAGCGATAGCAAGCAAGAGAGTTAGATATCAAGAGTCATCGATAGATAGATAGATAGATGGATGGATGGACGGCAAGGCAAGCATCTGATTGACAGTGGTCCGTGATCTGCTGTTATGCTACTATGCTACTGACCATTGAGGGAGCGATAGCAAACAAGAGAGTTAGATATCGAGAGTCATAGATAGATAGATAGATAGATGGATGGATGGATGGACGGCAAGGCAAGCACCTGATTGACAGTGGTCCGTGATCTGCTGTTATGCTACTATGCTACTGACCATTGGGGGATCGATAGCAAGCAAGAGAGTTAGATATCGAGAGTCATAGATAGATAGCTAGCTAGATAGATAGATAGATGGATGGATGGACGGCAAGGCAAGCATCTGATTGACAGTGGTCCGTGATCTGCTGTTATGCTACTATGCTACTGACCATTGGGGGAGCGATAGCAAGCAAGAGAGTTAGATATCAAGAGTCATAGATAGATAGATAGATAGATAGATGGATGGACGGCAAGGCAAGCATCTGATTGACAGTGGTCCGTGATCTGCTGTTATGCTACTATGCTACTGACCATTGGGGGAGCGATAGCAAGCAAGAGAGTTAGATATCAAGAGACATAGATACATAGATAGATAGATGGATGGATGGATGGACGGCAAGGCAAGCATCTGATTGACAGTGGTCCGTGATCTGCTGTTATGCTACTATGCTACTGACCATTGGGGGAGCGATAGCAAGCAAGAGAGTTAGATATCAAGAGTCATAGATAGATAGATAGATAGATGGATGGACGGCAAGGCAAGCATCTGATTGACAGTAGTCCGTGATCTGCTGTTATGCTACTATGCTACTGACCATTGGGGGAGCGATAGCAAGCAAGAGAGTTAGATATCGAGAGACATTGATAGATAGATAGATAGATGGATGGATGGATGGACGGCAAGGCAAGCATCTGATTGACAGTGGTCCGTGATCTGCTGTTATGCTACTATGCTACTGACCATTGGGGGAGCGATAGCAAGCAAGAGAGTTAGATATCGAGAGACATAGATACATAGATAGATAGATGGATGGACGGCAAGGCAAGCATCTGATTGACAGTGGTCCGTGATCTGCTGTTATGCTACAATGCTACTGACCATTGGGGAAGCGATAGCAAGCAAGAGAGTTAGATATCGAGAGTCATAGATAGATAGATAGATGGATGGATGGACGGCAAGGCAAGCATCTGATTGACAGTGGTTCTTGATCTGCTGTTATGCTACTATGCTACTGACCATTGGGGGAGCGATAGCAAGCAAGAGAGTTAGATATCGAGAGTCATAGATAGATAGATGGATGGATGGATGGACGGCAAGGCAAGCATCTGATTGACAGTGGTCCGTGATCTGCTGTTATGCTACTGACCATTGGGGGAGCGATAGCAAGCAAGAGAGTTAGATATCGAGAGTCATAGATAGATTGATAGATAGATGGATGGATGGACGGCAAGGCAAGCATCTGATTGACAGTGGTTCCTGATCTCCTGTTATGCTACTATGCTACTGACCATTGGGGGAGCGATAGCAAGCAAGAGAGTTAGATATCGAGAGTCATAGATAGATAGATAGAAAGATAGATAGATAGATAGATAGATAGATAGATAGATAGATGGATGGATGGACGGCAAGGCAAGCATCTGATTGACAGTGGTCCGTGATCAGCTGTTATGCTACAATGCTACTGACCATAGGGGGAGCGATAGCAAGCAAGAGAGTTAGATATCGAGAGTCATAGATAGATGGATGGATGGATGGATGGCAAGGCAAGCATCTGATTGACAGTGGTCCGTGATCTGCTGTTATGCTACTATGCTACTGACCATTGGGGGAGCGATAGCAAGCAAGAGAGTTAGATATCAAGAGTCATAGATAGATAGATAGATGGATGGATGGACGGCAAGGCAAGCATCTGATTGACAGTGGTCCGTGATCTGCTGTTATGCTACTATGCTACTGACCATTGGGGGAGCGATAGCAAGCAAGAGAGTTAGATATCGAGAGTCATAGATAGATAGATGGATGGATGGATGGACGGCAAGGCAAGCATCTGATTGACAGTGGTCCGTGATCTGCTGTTATGCTACTGACCATTGGGGGAGCGATAGCAAGCAAGAGAGTTAGATATCGAGAGTCATAGATAGATTGATAGATAGATGGATGGATGGACGGCAAGGCAAGCATCTGATTGACAGTGGTTCCTGATCTCCTGTTATGCTACTATGCTACTGACCATTGGGGGAGCGATAGCAAGCAAGAGAGTTAGATATCGAGAGTCATAGATAGATAGATAGATAGATAGATAGATAGATAGATAGATAGATAGATAGATAGATAGATAGATAGATAGATAGATAGATGGATGGATGGATGGACGGCAAGGCAAGCATCTGATTGACAGTGGTCCGTGATCTGCTGTTATGCTACTATGCTACTGACCATTGGGGTAGCGATAGCAAGCAAGAGAGTTAGATATCAAGAGTCATAGATAGATAGATGGATGGATGGATGGACGGCAAGGCAAGCACCTGATTGACAGTGGTCCGTGATCTGCTGTTATGCTACTATGCTACTGACCATTGGGGGAGCGATAGCAAGCAAGAGAGTTAGATATCAAGAGACATAGATACATAGATAGATAGATGGATGGATGGATGGACGGCAAGGCAAGCATCTGATTGACAGTGGTCCGTGATCTGCTGTTATGCTACTATGCTACTGACCATTGGGGGAGCGATAGCAAGCAAGAGAGTTAGATATCAAGAGTCATAGATAGATAGATAGATAGATGGATGGACGGCAAGGCAAGCATCTGATTGACAGTAGTCCGTGATCTGCTGTTATGCTACTATGCTACTGACCATTGGGGGAGCGATAGCAAGCAAGAGAGTTAGATATCGAGAGACATTGATAGATAGATAGATAGATGGATGGATGGATGGACGGCAAGGCAAGCATCTGATTGACAGTGGTCCGTGATCTGCTGTTATGCTACTATGCTACTGACCATTGGGGGAGCGATAGCAAGCAAGAGAGTTAGATATCGAGAGACATAGATACATAGATAGATAGATGGATGGACGGCAAGGCAAGCATCTGATTGACAGTGGTCCGTGATCTGCTGTTATGCTACAATGCTACTGACCATTGGGGAAGCGATAGCAAGCAAGAGAGTTAGATATCGAGAGTCATAGATAGATAGATAGATGGATGGATGGACGGCAAGGCAAGCATCTGATTGACAGTGGTTCTTGATCTGCTGTTATGCTACTATGCTACTGACCATTGGGGGAGCGATAGCAAGCAAGAGAGTTAGATATCGAGAGTCATAGATAGATAGATGGATGGATGGATGGACGGCAAGGCAAGCATCTGATTGACAGTGGTCCGTGATCTGCTGTTATGCTACTGACCATTGGGGGAGCGATAGCAAGCAAGAGAGTTAGATATCGAGAGTCATAGATAGATTGATAGATAGATGGATGGATGGACGGCAAGGCAAGCATCTGATTGACAGTGGTTCCTGATCTCCTGTTATGCTACTATGCTACTGACCATTGGGGGAGCGATAGCAAGCAAGAGAGTTAGATATCGAGAGTCATAGATAGATAGATAGAAAGATAGATAGATAGATAGATAGATAGATAGATAGATAGATGGATGGATGGATGGACGGCAAGGCAAGCATCTGATTGACAGTGGTCCGTGATCAGCTGTTATGCTACAATGCTACTGACCATAGGGGGAGCGATAGCAAGCAAGAGAGTTAGATATCGAGAGTCATAGATAGATGGATGGATGGATGGATGGCAAGGCAAGCATCTGATTGACAGTGGTCCGTGATCTGCTGTTATGCTACTATGCTACTGACCATTGGGGGAGCGATAGCAAGCAAGAGAGTTAGATATCAAGAGTCATAGATAGATAGATAGATGGATGGATGGACGGCAAGGCAAGCATCTGATTGACAGTGGTCCGTGATCTGCTGTTATGCTACTATGCTACTGACCATTGGGGGAGCGATAGCAAGCAAGAGAGTTAGATATCGAGAGTCATAGATAGATAGATGGATGGATGGATGGACGGCAAGGCAAGCATCTGATTGACAGTGGTCCGTGATCTGCTGTTATGCTACTGACCATTGGGGGAGCGATAGCAAGCAAGAGAGTTAGATATCGAGAGTCATAGATAGATTGATAGATAGATGGATGGATGGACGGCAAGGCAAGCATCTGATTGACAGTGGTTCCTGATCTCCTGTTATGCTACTATGCTACTGACCATTGGGGGAGCGATAGCAAGCAAGAGAGTTAGATATCGAGAGTCATAGATAGATAGATAGATAGATAGATAGATAGATAGATAGATAGATAGATAGATAGATAGATAGATAGATAGATAGATAGATGGATGGATGGATGGACGGCAAGGCAAGCATCTGATTGACAGTGGTCCGTGATCTGCTGTTATGCTACTATGCTACTGACCATTGGGGTAGCGATAGCAAGCAAGAGAGTTAGATATCAAGAGTCATAGATAGATAGATGGATGGATGGATGGACGGCAAGGCAAGCACCTGATTGACAGTGGTCCGTGATCCTAACCCTAACCCTAACCCTAACCCTAACCCCTAACCCCTAACCCTAACCCTAAAATATAATTAGCCCACAATTTAACTAGGCACTCAAACCAACCTCTAAACCCAATCCCTAAACCTAACCATTATTCAAATGTAACCCTCAATCCTATCCCCAATAATCAATTTCACAACTTAGCCTTAAATTTATTCCCCATAACTTATTTCCCCCCCAAAACAAAACCCAGACTCCCTTAAAAACCTAGGTAATAGACTTCCAGACTCTATAATTAAATTTTAATCCCAATTCCATACATTCCCCTTACTTTTAAGACGTATTCTTGTACATACAAACTTCACATCATTCAATTACACCACATCTCATCCCACTGAATTACCTTAACAAAACAGACTATAGAACGAATACTTTCGGATGCATCTTTTAAGGACACAACAATAGCCTCAACACCTGTGAGTGCCAGTGCACTTGAGGATGTCAGAGGAACCAAAGGTTTGATTCACCTGACAACCTCAATAACCTATTTTTTTAAACCTAACCCTAACCCTAACCCTAACCCTAATGACCTGTGGCCCCATGCCATGCAGAAGTCCACAGCTATGCGTGTCAGCATGCCCTGCTCCTCATCCCCAATGTGTCACTTGTAAGAACTGTGTAAAAATCGACAGAGAACGTGATCAGCAAAGAAACACAATTCTCCTGAGAACGACAATCATCGTGCCGATCGTAATCTCAGTGCATACCTGGATGCCCAACAAGCCAAGCCAGTGGTTCCCAAGCGTTGTAATGCCACCGCACACTTTGCTGGGACCAAAAACCTTTGCGGCGCACCAACATGAAAAAAAAAAAGGATTTACTAGGTATTGTCTAACCTGAATGGCAACAGGGTGCTAAAACTATTATCACACATTGCACATTGCATGTTAAAGTATGTCAGTAAGGGAGTAATTAAAAGTGCAAATGTGTGAAGTGCAAGGAGTGACCTTTAGTGGTTAGGTAAAAAAGTAGACAGACAAACTAAATAATTACTTGATACAAAACATTTATTTAGTGCAGACAGACCAAGACCAGACACAATAAACTATTCGCAGTAAATATAAATTCACAGCGAAATAGGTTCAGTTCACAATATCCTATAACAAGCTCTATTCAACGAAGTGGTTAAACGTTACAAAGGGCATTACAATTGTTGAAAAACAATAGCACACGGATCAAACATGAGTTCACAATATCCTATAACAAGCTCTATTCAACGAAGTGGTTAAACGTTACAAAGGGCATTACAATTGTTGAAAAACAATAGCACACGGATCAAACATGCTATCCCCGCCGTTTTATTCGATTTGATTAGACGTTTCGCGACCGAAATGTTTTGTGTTCGGACTGAACGCACACCTGAGCCGAGCACGATCACAATACATATCCACAGTTAATCTAAGCAGTATCATATTGTAATCGTTTCGGGGTGTTATCAACCCTTCCGGATCCAAAACCAGGAGTCAGACACCCTTTTTGGTGGACACTCTGTTGACTTCTCACAAGCACCATCCGCCTTCACAAAGGCAGCGGTAGCAGTGGAAAGAACGAAGAACTGCAGGAGAAATGCCGGGGCTATTTAGAGCCCGATTATTCATCAAAGAGGGGGGAAACCAAAGCCAAATGAGACTTAGAGGAACAGGAGACATCCAACAACAGTACACAACGGTACAGTACACAATCAATACATAACAATGAACAGGCCCTTAATTCACTCTTTACAGTCCTTTCTCTTATCTCCCAGCAGCCCCTACGGAGATGGCCGCATATTAATCGAGAGGGGCGGTGCTGCCTCTCCATCTCCGTTACAGTATCAAAAAAATAAGCCTACCAAAAGGGCAAGAACAAACACATTGAATAATATTGATAAAATAGATTTCGTTCACCAGTCCAACTTAGAAAAAGGACAAGCAGAGTGCAAGACAAAAAGGAATTCACCATCTGTCCCTTTCATCAATTGCCTTTCAGTACCACTGATAGCACTGCAACTCAGTGTAGGTGTGCGTTCAGTCCGGCAAACACAACATTTCAGTTATGAAACGCTTTCTACAGGTGATGTATAAATGTAACATTTTCACAAATTTGAATAAGTTTGATTTGACACAAGATTTATGAAGTTGACCTAAAGAAATGACATAATATTTTTGAGGGGATAAAAATCTCAAGACACAATTGGGTAGTCCTCAAGGCACACGGGTTGCAAACCACTGAGCTAAGCCACGGTGCTTCTTGGATTTGCACGGCCACTGAGACTGCCAGGGGAAGGGGGTGAAAGGCTTCCCTCCGATAGCTCAGTTGTTAGAGCGGAGGACTGTAGGTTTCAGGCAGCGGGCATCCTTAGGTCGCTGGTTCAAGGAAGCCGTGCTTATGGTTTGACGTCGGTTTTGGACGAGCTCCCAAATGTCAAGCCGTTGGAATTGCATGAGGACAAGGAGAAAACCCCGGAAATTCGGATTTGTAGTCGAGAACTCGCATTGCCCAAACATCTCATATGCATGTGACCCTTTTCACCGTGAGCCCAGTTTTCTGAACCGACCAGAAAGCGGTCTGGAACAATCATGAAGCCAACACATTGTGACATGCTTCTCTGAAGCCCGGGTAGCTCAGCTGGTAGAGCATCAGACTTTTAATCTAAGGGTCCAGGGTTCCAGTCCCTGTTCGGGTGCTGTTTTGGGACCTTGTTGACCGAGGGCCATGGCGGTGAAAAGCCTGGATGGCCTTCCTGGTGACAATGAGATACGCAGTTGCGGCTAGGAAAGGTGTCCTGTCCTCTTTGCTTCTTTCGGCAAATATCCAGCCTGGGCAAGTGTTGTCTTCCAGAGGCAAGTCAAGCCAGGAACTGTGAGAGATGTTTTTGCTGTTGACGACGTGTCACTTTAGAACAGGACAACATGCATCTCTACTTGACTTGGCACAATCTGTGAGGGTTGGGCCAACACAACCTACACAATGTGTCCACACATTTGCTGGCGTCTTGAAATACTTGGAATGACCTGTGGCCCCATGCCATGCAGAAGTCCACAGCTATGCGTGTCAGCATGCCCTGCTCCTCATCCCCAATGTGCCACTTGTAAGAACTGTGTAAAAAGCGACAGAGAACGTGATCAGCAAAGAAACACAATTCTCCTGAGAACGACAATCATCGTGCCGATCGTAATCTCAGTGCATACCTGGATGCCCAACAAGCCAAGCCAGTGGTTCCCAAGCGTTGTAATGCCACCGCACACTTTGCTGAGACCAAAAACCTTCGCGGCGCACCAACATGAAAAAAAATAAGGATTTACTAGGTATTGTCTCACCTGAATGGCAACAGGGTGCTAAAACTATTATCACACATTGCACATTGCATGTTAAAGTATGTCAGTAAGGGAGTAATTAAAAGGGCAAATGTGTGAAATGCAAGGAGTGACCTTTAGTGGTTAGGTAAAAAAGTAGACAGACAAACTAAATAATTACTTGATACAAATCATTTATTTAGTGCAGACAGATCAAGACCAGACACAATAAACTATTCGCAGTAAATATAAATTCACAGCGAAATAGGTTCAGTTCACAATATCCTATAACAAGCTCTATTCAACGAAGTGGTTAAACGTTACAAAGGGCATTACAATTGTTGAAAAACAATAGCACACGGATCAAACATGAGTTCACAATATCCTATAACAAGCTCTATTCAACGAAGTGGTTAAACGTTACAAAGGGCATTACAATTGTTGAAAAACAATAGCACACGGATCAAACATGAGTTCACAATATCCTATAACAAGCTCTATTCAACGAAGTGGTTAAACGTTACAAAGGGCATTACAATTGTTGAAAAACAATAGCACATGGATCAAACATGCTATCCCCGCCGTTTTATTCGATTTGATTAGACGTTTCGCGACCGAAATGTTTTGTGTTCGGACTGAATGCACACCTGAGCCGAGCACGATCACAATACATATCCACAGTTAATCTAAGCAGTGTCATATTGTAATCGTTTCGGTTTGTTATCAACCCTTTCGGATCCAAAACCAGGAGTCAGATACCCTTTTCGGTGGACACGCTGTTGACTTCTCACAAGCACCATCCGCCTTCACAAAGGCAGCGCTAGCAGTGGAAAGAACGAAGAACTGCAGGAGAAACGCCGGGGCTATTTAGAGCCCGATTATTCATCAAAGAGGGGGGAAACCAAAGCCAAATGAGACTTAGAGGAACAGGAGACATCCAACAACAGTACACAACGGTACAGTACACAATCAATACATAACAATGAACAGGCCCTTAATTCACTCTTTACAGTCCTTTCTCTTATCTCCCAGCAGCCCCTACGGAGATGGCCGCATATTAATCGAGAGGGGCGGTGCTGCCTCTCCATCTCCGTTACAGTATCAAAAAAATAAGCCTACCAAAAGGGCAAGAACAAACACATTGAATAATATTGATAAAATAGATTTCGTTCACCAGTCCAACTTAGAAAAAGGACAAGCAGAGTGCAAGACAAAAAGGAATTCACCATCTGTCCCTTTCATCAATTGCCTTTCAGTACCACTGATAGCACTGCAACTCAGTGTAGGTGTGCGTTCAGTCCGGCAAACACAACATTTCAGTTATGAAATGCTTTCTACAGGTGATGTATAAATGTAACATTTTCACAAATTTGAATAAGTTTGATTTGACACAAGATTTATGAAGTTGACCTAAAGAAATGACATAATATTTTTGAGGGGATAAAAATCTCAAGACACAATTGGGTAGTCCTCAAGGCACACGGGTTGCAAACCACTGAGCTTCTTGGATTTGCACGGCCACTGAGACTGCCAGGGGAAGGGGGTGAAAGGCTTCCCTCCGATAGCTCAGTTGTTAGAGCGGAGGACTGTAGGTTTCAGGCAGCGGGCATCCTTAGGTCGCTGGTTCAATTCCGGCTCGAAGGAAGCCGTGCTTATGGTTTGACGTCGGTTTTGGACGAGCTCCCAAATGTCAAGCCGTTGGAATTGCATGAGGACAAGGAGAAAACCCCGGAAATTCGGATTTGTAGTCGAGAACTCGCATTGCCCAAACATCTCATATGCATGTGACCCTTTTCACCGTGAGCCCAGTTTTCTGAACCGACCAGAAAGCGGTCTGGAACAATCATGAAGCCAACACATTGTGACATGCTTCTCTGAAGCCCGGGTAGCTCAGCTGGTAGAGCATCAGACTTTTAATCTAAGGGTCCAGGGTTCCAGTCCCTGTTCGGGTGCTGTTTTGGGACCTTGTTGACCGAGGGCCATGGCGGTGAAAAGCCTGGATGGCCTTCCTGGTGACAATGAGATACGCAGTTGCGGCTAGGAAAGGTGTCCTGTCCTCTTTGCTTCTTTCGGCAAATATCCAGCCTGGGCAAGTGTTGTCTTCCAGAGGCAAGTCAAGCCAGGAACTGTGAGAGATGTTTTTGCTGTTGACGACGTGTCACTTTAGAACAGGACAACATGCATCTCTACTTGACTTGGCACAATCTGTGAGGGTTGGGCCAACACAACCTACACAATGTGTCCACACATTTGCTGGCGTCTTGAAATACTTGGAATGACCTGTGGCCCCATGCCATGCAGAAGTCCACAGCTATGCGTGTCAGCATGCCCTGCTCCTCATCCCCAATGTGCCACTTGTAAGAACTGTGTAAAAAGCGACAGAGAACGTGATCAGCAAAGAAACACAATTCTCCTGAGAACGACAATCATCGTGCCGATCGTAATCTCAGTGCATACCTGGATGCCCAACAAGCCAAGCCAGTGGTTCCCAAGCGTTGTAATGCCACCGCACACTTTGCTGAGACCAAAAACCTTCGCGGCGCACCAACATGAAAAAAAATAAGGATTTACTAGGTATTGTCTCACCTGAATGGCAACAGGGTGCTAAAACTATTATCACACATTGCACATTGCATGTTAAAGTATGTCAGTAAGGGAGTAATTAAAAGGGCAAATGTGTGAAATGCAAGGAGTGACCTTTAGTGGTTAGGTAAAAAAGTAGACAGACAAACTAAATAATTACTTGATACAAATCATTTATTTAGTGCAGACAGATCAAGACCAGACACAATAAACTATTCGCAGTAAATATAAATTCACAGCGAAATAGGTTCAGTTCACAATATCCTATAACAAGCTCTATTCAACGAAGTGGTTAAACGTTACAAAGGGCATTACAATTGTTGAAAAACAATAGCACACGGATCAAACATGAGTTCACCATATCCTATAACAAGCTCTATTCAACGAAGTGGTTAAACGTTACAAAGGGCATTACAATTGTTGAAAAACAATAGCACACGGATCAAACATGAGTTCACAATATCCTATAACAAGCTCTATTCAACGAAGTGGTTAAACGTTACAAAGGGCATTACAATTGTTGAAAAACAATAGCACATGGATCAAACATGCTATCCCCGCCGTTTTATTCGATTTGATTAGACGTTTCGCGACCGAAATGTTTTGTGTTCGGACTGAATGCACACCTGAGCCGAGCACGATCACAATACATATCCACAGTTAATCTAAGCAGTGTCATATTGTAATCGTTTCGGTTTGTTATCAACCCTTTCGGATCCAAAACCAGGAGTCAGATACCCTTTTCGGTGGACACGCTGTTGACTTCTCACAAGCACCATCCGCCTTCACAAAGGCAGCGCTAGCAGTGGAAAGAACGAAGAACTGCAGGAGAAACGCCGGGGCTATTTAGAGCCCGATTATTCATCAAAGAGGGGGGAAACCAAAGCCAAATGAGACTTAGAGGAACAGGAGACATCCAACAACAGTACACAACGGTACAGTACACAATCAATACATAACAATGAACAGGCCCTTAATTCACTCTTTACAGTCCTTTCTCTTATCTCCCAGCAGCCCCTACGGAGATGGCCGCATATTAATCGAGAGGGGCGGTGCTGCCTCTCCATCTCCGTTACAGTATCAAAAAAATAAGCCTACCAAAAGGGCAAGAACAAACACATTGAATAATATTGATAAAATAGATTTCGTTCACCAGTCCAACTTAGAAAAAGGACAAGCAGTGTGCAAGACAAAAAGGAATTCACCATCTGTCCCTTTCATCAATTGCCTTTCAGTACCACTGATAGCACTGCAAGCCAAGCCACGGTGCTTCTTGGATTTGCACGGCCACTGAGACTGCCAGGGGAAGGGGGTGAAAGTCTTCCCTTCGAAAGCTCAGTTGTTAGAGCGGAGGACTGTAGGTTTCAGGCAGCGGGCATCCTTAGGTCGCTGGTTCAATTCCGGCTTGAAGGATGCCGTGCTTATGGTTTGACGTCGGTTTTGGACGAGCTCCCAAATGTCAAGCCATTGGAATTGCATGAGGACAAGGAGAAAACCCCGGAAATTCGGATTTGTAGTCGAGAACTCGCATTGCCCAAACATCTCATATGCATGTGACCCTTTTCACCCTGAGCCCAGGGTGTCTGCTAAGAAAGAAGTAGTGAGAAATGACAATCGGTCGTCTGCACGCCTCCCCCCCCCGAAAAAAAAAAAAAAAAAGGAAAAAACGGCGGGAAAATTCGCCTGCATCGAAAGGGGTCGATAGATCCGCTGCGACGCAGGAGTGCGAGAGGACTCAACGCCACCGAGCACGGGCGCGAGAGGGAGAGCTGCCGCAGTGCGACAAACCGCCCGCGACGCAAGCACCAGATGTCCGCGATGCCAAGGGGAACCGGCGCGCTGCGGAGAACCTGACCAAAATATGGAACGCTTCAAGAATTTGCGTGTCATCCTTGCGCCCAGATAGGCTGAATGTGCTCTGTATCGACATACTAAAATGTAACCAATGGGAACGACTGCTTTTTCTAAAATTCCACTGAAATTGGCAGCCTCAGCCTGCATTTATTGCTTACAATTGCCGCTGGAACAACCCCCGATTTCCCACGCCACTCAATGTGTTTTCTTTCAGCTGGTTGGCTACATGACCCGGAGAGGCGGGCTTTGCGGGTGGACTTCTAATAGTAAATACGTGTTTTGTCAGACGTTGCCTAGGGAGTGAAAAGAATCTTTGAGACATACAGACAGACATCAATATCTCTCTCTCTGTCTCTATCTATATATATATTCTATCAATCTAGCTTTATCTTTATCTATCGATCTATTTTTCTATCTATGCCTCCCTCCATCCCTCCCTCCCTCCCTCCTTCTTTCCTTCCTTCCTTCCTTCCTTCCTTCCTTCCTATTATTTTATTTTTTTGCTATCGATCCACGTAAGTAAGCATTTTCTTAATTGATCAATCGGTCTGTCGATTAATGTGTTAATACGATCTGTTTTTATGACCTGCTGTGTTTGCGGTGTTATTTCATGCTTTTTATACATTTGATAATAACCCTGGTGTTTTGTGTAAGGTATGTGTCTTCTATACTGTTGAGAGAGAAGTTTTTTGAACCGTAAAAAAGTCAAAGAAACGTATAGTGTTTCACTGCGTCACATAATGATAAGAATAAGAATAGTATTAATAATAATGATGATGATGATGATGATTATTATTATTATTATTATTATTATTATTATTATTATTATTATTATTATTATTATTCCATCCATCCATCCATCCATCCATCCATTCATTTTCGAAACTGCTTATCCTGGTGAGGGTCGTGGGGAAGCCGGAGACGATATTATTATTATTATTATTATTATTATTAGTCATTGTGTCACATCATCATCATAATAGTATTAATAATGGTATTAAAATACTATTTAGTAGTAGTAGTAGTAGTAGTAGTAGTAGTAGTATGTGCTGCATTGAAACATAAAACAGAAAAAATCGTGTAGCGTTTCCACGCGTCACATCATCATCATCATAATAATAGTAATAATAATGAGGATGATGATAATAGTACTAGTACGAATCATAATACGAATAATTGTAGCAGTGATACAAGGTATATGATGAATTATAACATATCTTGTATTATTTGTTGTCATTTAATTGATAGTATTGTTATTTTTTAATATTATTATTATTATTATTATTATTATTACTATTATTATTACTATTCATAATAAAAATAAAACATACTAATTGTAATGATCTCCTTATTCAATATTGTTTGTCAGTGACTTCCTGACTATTTGTACCTGCTGTACAGGAACATGAAGGCCACCCCACAGTTCCGCTGTGGGGTGGCCAGCAGGACCAGCAGGGAGCTGGTCCTGCAAGCCACAACTGAAGCTAAAAGCGTCGCGTCTGCCACCAAGTCCTCCAGCGATCCATTTGTCCCCCTCACACCTCGTGAGGTCCGGAAGGATGCTGTGGCCCGCATCCTGTCTCAGGGGGGTGACCCCGGGAACGCCAAACTGGTACTCAGCCAGAGTACCCTGCAGTTTGGCAGGTACCGGGGTCAGACATTCAAGTGGATCCTGGAGAACGACGGTGGGTACGCCGTGTCTCTCGTGGCCGCTCATCAGAAGGAGCGGGAGATGGACATGTCTGACACGGTGTACATGGCCAACAAGGACGCGCTGGCCAGCTACGCCTGTGGCTTCCCAAAAGTCACCATCGCTGTGGGTGACCGGAGGGCCAGGAATGCCACCCACGCCATGGCGTCCCAGAGTGGCCGGGAGGACCAGCAGGTGGTGGGCTTCGGGGCCCACAAGGGCCAGACCTGGCAGGAGCTCTACGAGGCCACAGACAAGGAGAGGAGAGGGTGTGTATTAATCTATTCTAATAACTATTGCCTACTCTAGTTTATGTATGTTTCAGGGAATTAAGAGCACCCTGGCCTGCAGTTGTATAGTCAGTGTAGTTGTAGTTAGACAGAGAACCTGGGTTTATTACAGGTATGTGAGATGGATAAGGAGGCAGACTCCCCAGCCCGGAACGCAGATGGCCAAATTCCTGGCATACATCCTGCGGCGGGACAGGGAGTCACAGGCCCAGAAGCCAGCAGCACAGCCTGCCTCCTCCCAGCCCACACCCTCGGTGCCTGCACCCTGCCAGCCTCCCAGGACGAGTGCCTCGCAGTCGACTCCCACCTTCTCCTCGTCTGCCACCAAGTCCAGAGCTCCAGTGGCAAAAGGTTCATTTTGTGGAAGTGTGTGATTTGAGCAATTAGAATTAAATGTAGTTTATTAAGGCAGCAATTAGGTAAACAGTTATACCAGGGCTATCACACAATTTAAAGTTCACACTTAAAACAGACCGACGGCAAACACACGATAATCGCACACATTTTGTGATTTCAAAAACAAAATACACCAGTTACCATGACCCCTGTACCAAATGCCCACCGTTACAGCGCACGTTTACTCCTCCTTCCAACGGTGTCCAGGAAGGAGCGCCCGTCACTGGCCTTCAGCAACGATGCACTCACTGACGCTGAGCTGCTGGCAGCTGTGGAGGACATGGCCCCCCCGCGTAAGTCTTCACGCAGCTGTTACAAATATCAGCCTATTTCAATACATGTCTAAATGTCATTCATTTCAGGTTCAAGATGGAATTCTTGCCATTTGGCACAAACTAACTTGTATTGTTGTATTTTGTTAGCTTAAGATGGATGGATCTCCCAGTGTAAGGTAAGTGAGATGGACCCGGGGTCCACACGGTGCTTTGGCTACATATCGCTTTACAGTCACCTCGTCTGCCCTGCCTCGACACCCCCAAGTATCTGTGACCCTTGGCTTTATGCGCTGAGCTGCATGTTTGCTATGCGTTGCATCCTCACCGTGTGCTGTGCATGTGGAGTGGCACGCTGTGATATAGTGTAGTGGCATGGCGTGATGTAGTGGCATGGTGTGATATGATGTAGTGGCACAGTAACATGGTTGATTGAATGATAAGGCTTCATAGACCTAGTCACCTTGGAATTAACATAGATTTGGATAATTTCACCATTAGTTACATCTCTGTTGTTGCGAGATTTTGAATCTCCCGTTTTATCTCTAGTGTCTTCAGTACAGGAGCCGGGGGCAGCGGCCATGGCTAGCTCAGCTCAGCAGCCGACACCGCTCGGTTCAGCGGAGCAGCCTGGTGGGGGTAAGAGTGGTGTGTGTGTGTGTGTGTGTGTGTGTGAGTGTGTCTTTGTGTGTTTGTTAAATCTGGGTGCAGTATCCGTAGTGTCCTGGCAACTCCTGTCACTGTCTGTCTGTCTGTCTGTCCCTGTGTTTCTGCAGGTCCTGCTTCCTGAGGGCTGGAAGCAGACGCTGCCCGCTGAGCAGCTGCAGTGGGTCTCCAAGGCCCTGTTCACTAGGAGCAGGTTTGGGAAGCTGGAGCTGACCTCGGACCTGCGTCTGTGGTTGTTCCCTCCCTAGCCCTGCCCGGTGTATCGGCAGCCCCCGGCCTCTCCCAGCCTGCACTTCGCTCGGCCGCTGTTCCTGTGGATGCCCTACCGCATTTGGGCTGTGAAGCTCACCTGCATCCAGCCCCAGTGTGAGGGACACAGGCTCAAAGAAGTATGCAGGCTGGTCCGGAGACGTGCTGCAGCAGCTGGATGTGGCTCATCGGAGCCAGTTCCCGGCCATCCTCACCTACCCGTATGGAGACAATTCACCACACAGCATCTGTGCTTTCCCTCCCCCCCTCCCTCTCTGCTGAAATGTTTCCTGAACTCTAACTGCTGTACTGCTGTGTCTTGGGCAGGCTGTCCTGCGACTACACGGTGCTGAGTCTCATGAGGGAGCACACCCTGGGGAACAGCGCCACCCGGCTGTGCAAACAGCTGCAGGAGCAGCACAGCGAGGCGTGGCAGCGTAAAAACCCTGCGGTACCTCGCAGACTGCGAGCCCTTTGTGACCTCTGCACCTGTAGTCCCGAGCTTCCGGCCACCGCCACCCATGCCACCGGTGCCTGGACCCAAGTGGCTGCTGGCAGTGTATGACCTCGACGTGCTGGAGCAGCTGGCCGAGGTAAAGGCCCAGGTCACATCTGTGTTCGGGTCCATTTTAAAACTGGACTCGACAAAGAAGGTGAGTATCGTCAGTCAGATTTTTTGTGCTGCTGTCTCAGCGGCCACTTGGTGCATCGTGGTGCCGCTCAGCTGAACGCATTACAATTAAAGACCTAATAACTTAATGTGTCTCATACATTTTTCAGTTGACCGGAAGCTCGCAGGAGCAGCCACTGGCACGGCAGCGTGGGCCACCAACGTCGGCAATGAGTTCGGGTAGGTCTTGAACTCGGTGCTAACATGCGGAGAGGGTGAGGGGCTGCAGCCCATGGCTGCTGGGCTGGTGGAGTGGTACCGCTTGGCCGGAGAGGCTCCCCCTCAGATCCTGTATGTGGACTGGGACTGCTGCTCTGTGGCTGGACGGTCGAAGGTGGCCGGGGGGCACAGGATACGGAGCGGCTCATCCAGGAGCTGCTGGACATTTTTGACAGCAGGAGGGGGCTGGACACCATGGGCGTGCCGCTGCTGGACCACAAGCAGATCCAGGCCATCTGGAAGACACAACGGCCCCACCTCGCCTGCATTCAGGACCCCGAGGGGGTGCAGCTGTATACCCAGACAGTCAGGTATGCCCTCCCGGCAGTAGTGGGAGAGCCGCAGGTCCTCAGGAGACGAGAGTCGGCGCCAGTGTCCTTTCCCAGAAAGACATCAGGGACGTGATGGCAAGGTCACTGGCGCTGGGGGAGGAGGCCTGCGGCGGCAGACAGCCGGGAAGGGAGAGACCACCCCCTCCCCCACCATTAGTTAAAAGAACGACTAGCGGGGTCTATACAGTTTTCTCCCCAGTTGTACATAAAGCCTCTGCCCTGCCATCTGTTCGTCGGGCCTCGGCCTCAAAGGAACCAGGGAGAACCTCCAGCACCACGGGCCCTGAGCCCAGTGGAGTTTTGCCCGCCTTACCGGGTGGCGGGAGCCGAGCCCCCCCCATAGTCTTCCTAGAGGATCAAGCGGTGAGGCAAATGATTGAAATGATGGGTGCTAGCGCTAAGCTAGGTGAGGGAGAAGAGAGGAGTGGGGAAGAGAAAGGTTTCTTTACATGATTGTTACGGAGCGGGTAATTGCCCTCACAGCCATTATGGCATTAACCATTATTTCAATTAATGTGAGGAGCATTGCTGAGGTGAAAAAGAGGACCGATGTTTTAAACTCTCTGGCTGGAATGAAGGCGGATATTATCTGTTTGCAGGAGTGCGGCATCCCGTTCCAAAAAGAATACAAAGATCTCCGGGACACTTGGACCCTAGGAGAATCCTTCTGGTCGGGGTCCAATGTGTCCCGAGCGGACGGGATTGCCGTACTCCTGAAAAACCCCTTCTTAATAGTTAAAACATTCAAGGTTATAGAGGCGGGCAGACTGGCCAGCCTCGATTTTAAATACAAGGGGGCTGTATTGAGGCTGGTCAATGTCTATGCCCCCACCAGCCAGAGAGAGAGAGTCCTCTTTCTCCCTCAGCTACGCCCGCTCCTGATCGGCACCTTGCCAGTTATCATTTCAGGTGATTTCAACTGTGCTCTGAGGGATGTAGACCGGAGCAAGCCCCGCAACGATAGATCCAGCAGGGACCTCGCTGCGTTCGTGGAGGACTTTGAACTCTGCGACGCAGGTCGGGACCTGGTCCCCTTGTTCACCTGGGTGAGTTCTTCTGGCTCCTCCTTCTCCAGGATAGATCTCGTCCTCCTCAGCAAGCCACTGGAGAGGACCGCCATGTCTTCGGAGGCGGTCTTCTTTTCAGACCACAGGCTCCTGACGACAGAGGTGCTCATTCCGAGCACACGGGAGTCGGGGCCTGGGGTCTGGAAGCTCAACACCTCGATGACCCTCGTGTGATTAAGACCTTTAGCAGACGCCTCGAGGAGTGGAGGACCCTGAAGGACCTTTTTGATTCTCCCATAGAGTGGTGGGAGATGATGAAGAAAAGAACCAAGGGCTACTTCATTCAGCTGGGGAAACGGAAAGCTCGCGAGAGGCGGGCGAGATATTCCCATCTAAACGCCCGCCTCCAGCGCCTGAGTCTTTTACAGCTCAGAGGCTTCGACCTAGCTGAGGAGGTGGCCCGGGTCAAACTGAGTCTCTCCGCCCTCTATCGGGAGGAGCAAGAGAAGATCAAGGTCCTTTCCAGGGTCCGCATCATGGAGGACGATGAGAAATGCAGCCGCTTCTTCTTCAAGAAAACGAAGGAGAGGCGGCCTGCAATGTCCTCCATGATCGACTCCTCGGGGCAAGAGGTGGAGGGCAGAGAGGCTGTTGAGACAGTGGTGCGGGATTTCTACAGGGAGTTGTACGACCAGAAGGTGGTGGATCAAAATCTGATCCATCACTTTCTGTCCCTGTTGGAGTCCCGCAATGAGGGGGACGAGGAGGAGGAGGAGGATCCAGAGATCACCACCACTGAACTCTCCCAGGTGATAAAGAGTCTTAACTCTGGAAGGACACCGGGTCCCGACGGGATCCCTGCTGAGTTCTATAAGATCTTTTGGGAGGTGCTTAAGGAAGATCTGGGCCAGGTCCTGGGGTCGATGTACAGAGAGGGCAGATTGGCCCCTTCGATGAAGAAGAGTATCCTCTCCCTTCTTCACAAGAAGGGAGACACGAAAGATCTGAGGAACTGGCGGCCAGTCAGCCTCCTGTGCACCGACTACAAGATACTGGCCAAAGCACTGACGCTCCGGCTGCAGCGGCCACTCCCTCAAGTCGTGGGTCCCGACCAGGTCTGTGGTGCCCGGGGGAGATCGGCGGCCGACAACGCCATGCTGCTCAGGGATGTCGTGGCCTACTCGAACGAGAGAGGGCTTCCCCTGGTCCTAATCAGCTTGGACCAGGAGAAAGCCTTCGACAGAGTGGGCCACGAATACCTGCAGCTTGTTATGGAGAGGATGGGTCTCGCTCTTGGCCTGAGGAAGTGGGTCAAGATCATCTACAGCGGCCTAAGCAGCAGGGTCCTTGTGAACCGCCACCTGACCGAACCATTTCCGGTCAGGTCGGGGGTCCGGCAGGGTTGTCCCCTGTCGGCCCTGCTGTACGTCCTCTGCTTGGAGCCGTTCATGCAGGCGATCCGCCGGGACGTCCGGGTGACAGGTTTCCATCTCCCGGGTTCCGGCGGAGAGCAACTGAAGGCCCTGGCCTATATGGACGACGTGGCCGTGGTCTGCACGGACGCTCCGTCCGTGGCCAGGGTCGAGGAACTGCTGGACGGCTTCTGCAGGGCGACGGGGGCCGCTGTGAATAAGGCCAAGAGCGAGGTCTACCTCTCCAGGGCATGGCCTGTCGGCCGGGGCCCGCCGACCGTGTTCCCTGTGAAGCCGTTTATCAAGGTTCTGGGGATCACGATCGACGGGACCAACACGGGCGCCCGGAGCTGGGAGGAGGCCATAGCAAAGGTCCAAAGGAAGATCCACGGCTGGAGCACAAGGACCTTGACGATGGCTGGTAAGGTGCTGGTCGTAAAGGCCATCCTCTTCCCGATACTCCTCTACGTAGGAATGATCTTCCCCCCAGACAAGGGTATCGCAAAACTAGTGACCCGAATTATATTTCGGTTTGTCTGGGGGAGCAAAATGGAGAGGCTGAAAAGAGTGCAGATGGTGAAGGGTACCCTGGATGGAGGCAGGGGGGTCCCGGACGTTGTGCGGCTGATAAAGGCGCAGGGGCTGGCCTATGTGGTCAAGAACATCCAGGCTGCTGGCAAGAAAGTGAGTTTCATGAACCGCTTTTATTTTGCCAGCAGCCTGAGACCATTCGGCCTCTGCGCCATGGACAACACCAGGCCGCACTCGTGGGATCCCCCGCCGTTCTACAGGGCGCTCCGAGCCTTTGCGCTCGAAGTAGGCCTCCATAAAGTCGTGCTGGCCTCCTGGGATTATAAGACCATCTGTAGTCAGATGAGATCTGCCCAGGAGACCAGCCGGATAGAAGATTTCCCTCCCGAAACCTGCCGGTTTATCTGGGCTAACGCTACGCACGTTTGCCTCACGAACACGCAGAAAGATGTCTCCTGGATGGCTGTGAGTCGGTGTCTCCCCACCCGAGTGTTCATGCACAGAAGGGGCATAGCTCCTTATGACACCTGCCCCTATAAGGGTTGCTTGGGGAAGGAGACGGAGGCTCACATCTTTAGTGAGTGCCCCTCCGCCCACAGGGTCTGGCTCCTGTTTTCCCCGTTCCTCCACAGGTTCGCCGTTCCTGCGCGGGCGACCGCCCAGCAGATCCTATACGGTCCAGCCAAGGGAATTTCTACATCTACCTTGAGGTGCTGGTGGCGTGTCGTCTGCGCAGTGAAGCAGGCACTGTGGGAGGGACGGAACATCTGTTTGTTCAATAAGCAGGAGCTGGACCCGATCGTCATCGCGCGGAGGGGCATGGTGTTTGTGAAAGACTACGTCAATCTGGAGGTCCATCAGAGGGGCAAGGAGGAAGCCTTTAAGAACTGGCGCATACAAGATCTGGGGGAGCTCAGGATCCCGTGATGGGACCCACCTCCGGGGACGGTTAGTTCCCCCTGCTGGAGCCCGAGTCCAAGATCTTTTAAAGATTTTATGAATGATTGGTTTTAAAAGAAGATTTTAAATAATGATTCTTAATTGTTTTTAAAGATTAAGTTGTTTTTAAATCACACTGTTTAGGGTTTTTTAGGTATAGTTTTGTTATATTTAGTTGTCAAATACATTGACCGTTTTTGGGTTTAATTTAAAATGCATTAGACTTTTTTTGTTTGTTTTTTATTTTTTCCTTTTAATTGTTTCTTTATTTTGTCTAATGCATTTTCTGTTATTTTCAATGTATTTGACTCTTTTGTTGGTGTGCAGTTTTTGCTTTTATCACGTTTTGTTTATTTGATTTGAGCACATTTATTTTAAAGTTAATTGTTTTAGTTTTGTTAAAATCACAAAGTTTTTAAAATTTTTAAGTGATTTTAAGGATTGATATGTCAATGTTTTTAATCATAAGTATTAAAAATTGAATTGTTTTTATTGATGAAAAGAAAATACTAAATCCAATAAAAAAAAAATAGTATACCCAGACAGGGCAGCTGCGGAAGGGGGGTGTGCTGCTGCCAGTATAGCGCTGCGCCCGTGGATCGATCTCCTTGGAGTCTTTCCACCTCCACCTGGCCCTTTTCATCCCAGGTTAGTGCCAGCTGCACCGCAAATAAAGACGCCAGATTCTGTTATGCTTTTTGAACCCAGTGGATCAGTAGACTAGTTTTTTTTTCTGTAATTGTTACAGTACGTGTATATTTATATACTATGGCTTTGTGAAGAGTATATTTTGAACTGTATTGAAGTGTGTGTTTCTGTTTCCTCCTGCTCTGCTCAGGCACCAGTGCCAGCGATGTGCACTTCCTGGCATTTCTGCTGGAGGGCCTGGTGAGGTGGAAAGCGGACCGTACAGTGGCGGCCGTGGAGGATGCTGGCAAGCTTCTGTGCTCCTACAGTGGCTCCTTGCAGAACGCCCTGGGCACCCTGAGCCAGAAGGTGCTGGCCAGGGACCTGTCGGAGGGGTTCGTGAAGTCAGGCGTGTACACGCGTCAGTGAGCGTGTCAGTGTGGGGGGTTGATTTGTAAGGTGCTCTTTAGCAGTGTTATGAAAATAATAAAAGCGGTGAACCCATGCTTCTGTTATGATTGTGTTGAAGGGGAGCTCATTGGGATCAAGTACCTGTACTCACAGACAGGGAAAGAGCTCCAACGTGTGCACAGCGACCCCAACGTCCCGGACGAGGCAGCTGGCCAAGACTCAGACAGGGAGGAGAGTGACGACGAGGGCTTTGAGGAAGACGATGACCCCACCATCTCCAACCCCTTCGCCCCGTCTCCTGCCCGACTGCCCCCGTCTCCTGCGCGGTCAACGGCCTGACTGCCCCCGTCTCCTGCACGGTCAATGGCCCGACTGCCCCCGTCTCCCGAGATGGAGCCCCCCTGCGCTGCAGGAGACGCCCCCCCGTTGCTAATCCCGAGGTGAGGAGGCAGTGATGGCGCTCAGCTCGTCTCTTACATTGTAGTGCACAAAACCCTGGAATGATAGCTATTTCCAGAACATGGTCCTGTAACTGACTGTCGTCTGTATCCTGTTGTTTCAGGAATCGTGCGGCCCTGATGGCGTTCCTGGGCTCCAGCACGTCCAGCAGTTGGCCAGCTGTCTGGTGGACCTGAGAGCCCAGGCATTCCTGACCAATCGCCAGGTGGCGGAGCTGGTACACCTGTGGCAGCAGCTCCCCGAGGGAGACAAGCAGCGCCTCTTTTACCCGTCCCGTCACAAGGACAGGCTGACTCAGGGGCGCTTCAAAGCTGGGAGGAGGTCTTCAGTCGCTCCGGGAGTGGACAGCTTGAAGAGGTGTGATATAAAGACACATTTTAAATCACTGCCGAGAAGCAGATGAATACGAGTATGTGCCTGTAAGTAGTGACTGTGAGGTGTGAAGGATGCTTCCTAACACAGATCTCTTACCTGGTTGCAGGTGCATGGTGGCCGGACACGAGCCGCTTGGTAGAGGCCATCTGACACCAAGCTCAAGCATTTTCCTTACCTTCTCTGTGATAGCGACCTTCCCTGGGCAGGGTTGCTGTTCCCAGTTTTCTTTTGTGATGTTGAGGAGGCCTCGCGATCTGTGGGGAAAAAAAAGCTCAAAAGGTGAAAAACCTGTGGAAGATTGGGGTACTTCCCAGATGGTGAATATGAGAAAAGGGAGCAGTTGATCCCAGTTACGCCCATCTCTTTCCATCGTCCTCCTCAGCATGCTTTTTAACGTTTTGTTAAACTGCTCCACTAGCCCGTCCGTCTGTTGAATGTAAACAGAAGTGTGAAGACTTAATTCGGAGAAGATGGCACACATCTTTCATTACCTTGGACATGAACGGTGTACCAAAATTTCTTTGGGCAGCCCGACTCTGGAAAACATTTGGATTAGCTCTTGGGCTATATTTTTTGTGGTGGCATACGCAAAGGCATGGCCTCAGAGTACCTTTTGGCATAGTCCACTACCACCAGGATGTGCTGGAAACCTTTGGCCGACTTGGGTAAAGGTCCAATTAAATCCATGCCTATTCTCTCAAAAGGTATGCCTATTACCGGAATCGGTATGAGAGGGTTGCGGAACGATGGCATGGGGGCCGTACGCTGGCATTCTGGACAGCTTTGACAGTAACGTATAACCTCAGCATATACCTCTGGCCAAAAGAATCTTTGCAGCAGCCTCTCCAGGGTTTTCGCTCTTCCCAGGTGTCCCCCAAGCAGGTGGCTATGGGAGAGATTCAGAACAGTGTGCCTGAAAGGGGTGGGTACAAGGAGCTGTGCATAGACAACATTATTTTTCTTTGTCATTTGATACAACAGGTTAGGGCGCATGGCGAAATGAGGATATGAAAGTGGTCGGGTGGGGTCCACAGCCGTCCCATTTATTACCTGCACATTCCGCCGGGCGTTTTGAAGTGTAAGGTCTTCCATCTGGGCAGTCCCAAATCTCCCACAGTACTGGGTCAGATCTGGTGGAAATCACGCATCGTCCTTTCGGTGTGTAGATCCTCATTTGGGCAAAGGGGTATCTTTTCATGTCCCCATGTATGCAGGTGATTGAAATAGGAGCAAGCCGCTTCCTCTGGGTTTTGGGCATGATGTCAGGGATCACCAAGGTGACCATGCTACCTGAATCCAGCAGGGCATCAACTCTGCGGCCCCCTATGTTGACCGGGCTGAGATGGGGAGGTTCATTACTGGAACTCCCATGGGTGGATCTCACATGACCGGGTTTGGTGGAGGCCATGCCCACCTGCATGGGTTCCTCTCTCTTGGGGCAGTTCCATGATACATGTCCTTTGTCCCCACAGATGAAACATTCCCGTCCATCTCTGTCCACTAGTCCCCTGGGGTTCTGGGTGGGTGTTGCTTCCCTGGCGCTGGTGATCGCTCCTGGTCATCCAGTTTAGGGGCGGGGGCTGGGGTTCTTCTTCTCCCCAGGTTTCTCAATCCTCTGGCTTCAACAGTTCGTTTGAGGTGTGACATCGCTCCACCAAGTCCACAACCGCTTCAGCTGTGGTAGGGCTGCACTGGCGGATTATTTTTTTGAGTTCATAAGGCAGTCCCCTAATGAACCGGTCCACCACGGTTCGTTCCACCATAGCCCCCAGGTTGAGGCTAGCCGGTTCTAACCATTTCTTGGCCAAGTGGTCAAACATTTGCGATCGAGGTGCTTGCTCAGTTTGAAATGTCCAAGCATGAAACCGCTGAGCCCGTAACGCTGGGGTGACCCCTATCCGAGCAAGAATTTCTCTTTAATTTCTTATAGTCATTGGCATCAGCAGCCTCCAAGTCGGAGCAGGCTTTTTGTGCTTCCCCACAGAGAAACGGTGCAAGGATTCCGGCCCACTTGTCCTCCGTCCAGCCTTCACGCTCAGCCGTCCGCTCGAACGTCTTCAGGAAGGCTTCCACGTCATCAGCCAGAGTTATTTTTTTGGAGGGATCGTGTAGCAACGATGGGGACTGAGGCTGCTTGGAAGTTGACCTTGGCAACAGCTAGTTCAGCAGACATCATCTGCATGTCCAGCTCCATCTTCTGCTGACATCTTTGTTGTTCTTCCAACAGGAGGCGGTTGGTCTCCTGTTGAGCCTGATTGGCAGTAACAAGTTGTTTCAGCAGATCGTCCATGTTCTCCTTTCTGGTTCTATGTTGTGAAATCTGAACCTGCCTGCATTCTTCACCACTGTAACGAGGTGCGGGGTTGGGTTACTGCAGCCAAATGATTTTAGGCGGGGAATAAATGTCAAAACACAAGACAAACCAAGGAAGAGGATAATAAAGCCCACGCTGTTGGTTTATTTTAGTTCTGTCGTGGATATTGAAACTTGAAAACAAAAACCTAGCTCTTTGTACAGAGCACTTTCTGTAGCAGGAATGGTCTGCTACACAAAAACAAAATCCCTGACTAGCCTTGGAAAGCTAAGCTGTTTCCCAGGGTTAACAAAACAAAGACAGACAAACTAAACAGTCTTGAGGGGTTAGGCAGTCTCGTGGTCAAAAAGGGTTTCAGGGGTCTTCACCAGGGTCGTAGTCTTCCAAAACAATCCAAACGCCTTTCAAGGTCCTCAGCCAGTCCAACTTGTCATCTAGTTTCCAATCCAGTCACTTTGTCCTTTCTTTTGCTCCTCTGTTCACCCTCCTTGTCTTTCCGTCCACCCCCCACTTCTAAGACAAAGAAGAAACCACAGTGTGAGTTTAAATAGTCTGTACTGATCAGCCACACCTGCTTGCAGTCTGGGTGATTTGTAATCAAAGGCAGGTGCGGCTGTTCTGCTGCCTCGCCAGTGTTTTTCCATTGGGCTGTCCATGGTCCTGATCCATGGAGTGTCTGGCTCTGCTGTCCATGGTCCTGTCTATGGCAAAAGAGAGCATTAGGGCAGGCACATAGCGGTGATCGAAGACCCGCCCCCTCAACTCGTTACAATGTATAAGAACATAAGAAAGTTTACAAACGAGAGGAGGCCATTCGACCCATCATGCTCATTTGGTGTCCATTAATAACTAAGTGATCCTATCCAGTCTGTTTTTGAATATTCCCAAACTTTCATCTTCTACCACATTGCTGGGGAGTTTGTTCAGATTGTGACGCCTCTCTGTGTGAAGAAGTGTCTTGAATGCCTTGGGGCCTCCTTGCTTTCCTCTGAATTGCCTCTATAGCAGCGATATCTTTCTTGAAGTGTGGAGCCCAGAACTGTACACAGTATTCCAGATGAGCTCTAACTAGTGCATTGTACAGTCTCAACATTACTGCCCTTGTTCTCAATTCTACACTTTTGACAATATACCCTAACATTCTGTTTGCCTTTTTTATTGCTTCCACAGATTGCTTGGATGGAGAAAGTGAGGAGTCCACATAGACTCCTAGGTCTTTCTCATGCATTACTTCTATTCCTCCCATAGAGTAATTATAGTGGACATTTTTGTTACCTGTATGTATTACCTTGCACTTGTCCACATTGAATTTCATCTGCCAGGTGTCGGCCCTTTGAAGTCCCTTTGAATAGCCTGTGCTGCCGAGATTGTATCTGCTGAGCCACCTATTTTAGTATCATCTGCAAATTTGACAAGTTTGCTAACTATCCCAGAGTCCAGATCATTAATATAGATTAGAAAAAGCACAGGCCCTAGTACTGATCACCGTGGAACTCCACTAACAACCTCACTCCAGTTAGAAGCAACTCCTCTAATCGACACCCTCTGCTTCCTATACATCAACCAGTTCATAATCCATCTATTTACATTACCCTGAATGCCTACAGCTTCCAATTTGAGGTGGTCTTTGGTGTGGAAACTTATCAAAAGCTTTCAGAAAATTGAAGTATATCATATATGCTTTCACATGATCTACAGCTGCAGTTGCGTGTTCAAAAAATTTGAATAAATTAGTAAGACACGATCTGCCTCCATAGAATATGGTTTTCGTTAAGATGCCCCTCTATTTTCTGTCTAATCATTTTTTACAAAAATGTATAAGTGATGCAGGTGAGACTGATTGATCTGTAATTTCCTGGCTCAAAAAGCCAAGGCAATTAAAAAAAAGTTAAAATCCACAACCTTGTCAGAAAGAAACTTAGTCTCTGCAGCAAAACATAAAAGCTTGTCCAATCCACTGCTAGAGCGATGTCTGTAGAGTTGACTGGTATCCAGGTACAGATGCAGTCTTTAAAACTAGTAGTCCAAAAGTGCATCCAGTGTTCATGGAGAGCTTAAAAAGTTCTTAAAAGAGAACAAAGTTCAAATCCAGTTTATAATAAATACAGCAGCAGCCGGGAGATATAAAAAACACACACAAAAGATACAAATTAAAGTACACAAATGTGCGTTCTTGCAGGGATAAAGTCCCTTTATATGTCTTATTTTCAGTTTCTCTTTCTTTCTTTCATTCATTCTTCCTTTCTCTCATCTCTTCCCCTCTCATTTCTCTGTTTTTCCCTTTCCTGCTCTCTGCTACTCACTCTTTCAGTTCTGATCCCCGTCCTCTCGTTTCAGTTATACAAGCCTTATTTTTTTGTCAGTAATTACAATCTATCATTAAAGACATGAGAATGCTTGGAATGGAATGCGGTGTGTAGCGTTATGTTGGGTGTATTTGGATAAGAGCATTTGGGCTCTGAGCTGAAGCACTGATCTAAAGAAGACCTCTCCCCCCCAAAGTTATCAGATTTCCTTAGCTCATCAGCTTGGAACTGGTTTGCATCAAAGTGACAGTTTTGGGCAGGATGGCACCGAGAATGGGCCGAATGGTTTAGAGTCCTGCTGTGAAATGTCTGGAGAAAGGGGCCTGTAGATGATAAAAACTCTTTGAAGTGGATGAGAGTCGAAATCCCGACATAGAGCTACGAACCCAGGCCAACCGGCATTTCCAAAAGATGGCATGGATTGACATCAGTCATAAATCAAGCCCCCCTCCAATAGGACACTGGGGGGCTGAAACCGAAATCCAATCTCAAGAACTCAGGGACCAATCACCTATTGATCTGACAGACTATAAGGAACAGCAGACAGTCTCTCTCTCTCTCTCTCTCTCTCTCTCTCCTGCACCAGTAACTCGCTGCCACAGTTCAACCTGTAGCTCTGTTGCCAGAACCGGAACCAGAAACCAACCAAGTCTTTGCCGGCAACAGAAGAGTTAAACTGGGAGAAGGAGATTGAGCCGTACGAAGAATTCTTTTAAAGGACTTTATTAAATAAAGAACTTTACAGACTGCGCTGCCCGCCTGTGCCCACCTGATCAGTGGAGTTTTACAGCTGGACAATTGACTAAGTCGACTGTATACGAAAGTGTCAGTCGTTTAAATAGCTATTTGAGTCTTAAGAAACTTGATCCTTGGAACGAACAGGGCCCTGCTTTCCTCAAAGACTTTGTCTTCAAATAAGTACGGTGAGAGACCCTGCTTGCCAAGAAGATTTTGTACACAACCTTGGAGCCTTCAAACCAGTGGAAAATCTGTTTGGAAACTACTCTACTTTCGCGACACCCCAACTTCCAGGTGCATCGACTGAGTGGAAGTTCTTGGACAAAGCCGAACCGGACTGCCTTTGTTCCAAACCACACGGACCTCGTGCCATGTGCTGTTATCTGAGCCCGAAGACAGAGAGGCCTCTCTGCGACGAAGTTCAGATAAGTTTAACAGTTTGGAGTTCATGATTCATGACATTTGAGAAATCAATTAGAAATGTTAATCTGTGATTCATAACTCTAGAATGTGTAATATCATTTAGTTTTCTTAAATATAAATGTGTGTTGCATTAAACTGTTTTGTTGATAATTTTAGAAATAAAATCTGCCAACGCCGAGAAATATCTTCTCATTTCTATTTAACTGTTTAGTCTGAAATTGACACAAGTTAATAGACATTAGATTATTGGTGGCCCTGCCTATCCTTAATCATTGAATAATAATCAGTTAAGGGAAATTGTGGTAACAAGCAATGATAGGATCTTTCTCGGCACCGAAACGTAAATGAGACTGATATATATATAACGAGAAGTTACCTGACATAAATACTAACCTGCGTAGTTATTTAATGTCTGACTAATAATACTAATGAGAGACTCCCCTTCGTCTTACTAACCGGTATTGTAGTCAATGTGTTTATAACCTTTTTTTTGTTTAACGATTTGTGTTATCATATGCGATCCCATGGTCTTTGATTTGGTCACGGAAGTGATTTGTCTTTGATTTATTGATCTAGAGTTGAATTTTAATTAGTTTTTCCCTTTTGTATAATTAGTGTAGTGCTACATTTAGTCTTTGTTTTGAATACATTTGACAATTTATATCTTTGGAATTGGTGTCTGCGTCCAATTATTACAGAAATTGAGTTCTACAAGATTCCAGGATTCGTGATAAGGTGATACTATAAATTCACTTCTTTAATTGAATTTTATAAGTGTACCTTACGCTACAGGTGCTCAATGCTCATTAGCTAGATAATCAGTTGTAAAAAAAAAAACAATACATTTGAGCAAAACCCAAAAATCATAAGTGTATAAATCACAAAATCAAGTGTCAAAAATAAATAAATCAAACAAGCAAGTGTATGTATTTAAATGTATATATGTATATAAACAAATATGTGTAATAAATATAAACCCAATAAAAAAGGCAAATTAAGTATCAATGTCCCATGGGTGGCAGCCAAATAAATTGTCATATCCAACAATATCACTTTTACTCACGAAACCTCAAACGGGGTATTCCTCTATTCTCTCGAGTTGAGCGCCTCAAACCATCCTCTTGATCAAGTTCGGGAACTAGGGCTAGCTGTGGGGCTAGAGCGGGTTCAGGGGCTGGTTCTAGGGCAAGAGTGGGGTTAGGTGCTGGCTGTGGGGCCAGTACGGGTCTCCACACAAGGGATCGCCAAATCTCAGTTTCAGCAACTCTCTCTGGAGGGGCTTCCACCTGTACAGATTGAGGGAGAGAAAACCTACATACTTTCAGGTTATTTCGGTGTATGGTCCGAATAGGACCATCTTTCCCTTTTGGCCTGATCTTGTAAACAGGGTGATTGGGCAAAGGGGCAGTAGGGGGGCAACTTTGTTGCTTCTCTGAAAGTTATGGACAAGGTCTCGTGCACCTGGTAATAAGGGGGCCTCTTTACTCTGATGGTCATACAGTCACTTTCCTTTTTCTTGACTGTCTAGAAGCCTTCTCAACTTATTCGTAGGCCCAAGCTAATCTCTTATAGTGAGTATGTACCCAATTCTGCACTCCCCAACCACCAGCACCATTCTGCAAAGCAGGAACGGTCGCCATCATCATGTCTACTGGGAGGCGTGAACGTCTACCAAACTTGACAAAAAATGGAGCATAACCAGTACTACTATGGCCAACATTATTGTAGGCATGTACTACTTCTGATAAGTGTTCCTCCCACTTATGCTGCTTTTCTTCCTCCAAAGTGTTTTATAAAGCGTTCACACATCCCATTCCCTTGGGGGTGATAGCCAGTAGTACAGCTTTAAGTACAGCCGTAGAGCCCACACAGATTCTTTACCAAGGCAGACTCAAACCCAGCGCCAGTCAATATCCTCTCTGGACAAAGGGCAGGATGAGAGTATGCCACAAAACTCTGGCTGTGGTGAGCGCCGTCTGATCTCGTGTGGGAACAGCACATGTGAATCTAGAAAATAAATCAGGCATCACTAGCACACAAGGCTTAGAATCATTCGGGCAAGCTTAGAAAAAATAATCTAGTGCCACCACTTCCATAGTGGAAGAGCATCTAATGGTCTTACAAAGGCTACAGCGAGGGCACTCTCGAGTATTGCGTACCTCGGCACAGTGGTCCAAGTAGTGGTCTGGACCTCGGCACAGTGGTCCGCGGAGTGGTCCAGATCACGTAGCGCAAACTGAGATGTTTTTTTCTTTTCTTTTCTTTGGACATATCGTCTAAAACCCGTTTACTGTAAAATACGTGGTCGACATATGTGGAAACTACAAACATAATAATACAAATCATAAACATATAATATTATAGTTATCAACCCTACTGTATAATAATAATAATAATAATGTTTACTGTTATTATCCCGTGCAATAACGGGGAAGGCATTAAGTATGTTAACCACTAAGTAGCTGATATAGTTATGCCTTTTAAAAACAAAAACACAAATCAGAAACAAAATGAGAAAGTGGTCACATGCGCACAGTGTCCGGTCCGGAGCGCCGAGAGCTCTAGTGCTGCAGCCCCGACACTGTCACTGCGCTGCCATTGCTTTAGTTTTCTAAACTCCTAAAAACTATCCAGACTACAGTGATAATAATCACACACGTTCATATTGTCCTGTCATCACATTGATATGTTATGCCTTGGTCTGCGTACAATTTCCGAGGTCCGCACTGCACTGCACTGCTCTGCTCTGCGGCCTGGTCCGGACCACTGCACCTCGGACCACAAAATGCTACAACCCCTACTGCGATTGTGCAGTTTTTGCTTGAACATCTTTTTTGTATTTAATGTATGTAATTTAATTGATGTTTCAGTTAATTTTACGGCTGACACATTCTCTCCAAAGTTTCGTCTGCTCCTTACAAAGCAGGCTTTTTCGTCTAAAAACAAATGTTGTTTGCTTCTCGGTGTAGGATACAAAACTTCGGGAATAATCTGGAGTACTGGAAGGAGATTTATAATAATAGTCTGTGTTAAACTCATGTCTGCACAGCGAAATACAAGACACGTCCGTTTCCCAGCGGGAATTTTCGTACTTTTGTGTGAGAAGAACTCTTCCGCAATCTTTAATCCTGTGTTCCTTAATACCATATCAAGCCATTCTGTACATTTACAGCGGCTCCCTGATGATGCATTTCATTTATAAGAATAAAGAGTCAATACTCAAATACTCTGTACAACGCTGTACTATTCTATGCAGTGATATGTGGACTTTATATCAGATACAGAAATTACAAAAATCGATCATATATTTATTTGTACATAACAACAAGGATTACGTTGCATAATACAGCATCAGAATTTATAGAAATGTGGCCAATGTAAAACATCCTTTATTAAATTAACGATAGTGATACATTTAAATCGAGAAAATAATTTAGATTCACCGTTAGTTACATGTATTAAATACCATAAGATGTTCTATGCCATTGCATGTATTATTAATACTTTATTAATCAAAAGGAAGGCAGGGTGGGGTGCGTTATTTTCAGCCATTATTATGGCTACTGACAGGCATGTGGAAAGTATGGGTAGATTCTGTAATGTATTCATATTAAAGATCACATTGTATGCGTACATTCATATTTGCATTGACTAAACCTTAACAAATATCACTCTTTTACACCTCATATACACATCACATATAATTTTAATTTGAAGCTGTTTGAATTGAACCGTTGAGAATTCTGCCTGCTGAACACATCGTTTAAATACACGTCTGGGCTATTATTGGTGCCTGTATTTTCTATGCATTGCGAGCAGCGGCGTTTCCTTTGAACCCGCACAGTTTGAGTCTGGGTCTTGAGTGCCGTCACGGCGATCACATTGACAGACAGGCCGCCCTCGACCGCCTTGAAAAACGTGTGTAAGTTTTCGATCGGTCACATATGTGTTAAGGCGGCTTTGGGCCACATGTGTCCTGTGCATGTGGAGGTCATGTGATCATGTGAAGAAACGCGAGCAGTCCAACGGACATTTAAGTTGCAAGCATTGCCATTGCAGCACTGTAACGTCACCTGGCTCCCGAGTTCTATGCCAACCTTCTTATGCCAGGCTCATTATTGAGCACACCTGGAAGACACTACACATTCGTTCAATCTCTCAGCTGCGAGGTTTGACACTGTGGTAAGGACTATACCCATTGAGAGAGAGAGATACAGAGAAGATGCAACTGAAGTCGTTTTTGAGTAGGAGCTTGCGGAAAGCCTACGTGTTTCCTACAGTGATGGCGCTGATGAGCTTGTATTGGTGCAAGTCTCAGAAGAAAAATGCCAACCGTGGCACGGGGGATGGTGCCGGAGTGGAGCCGAATGACTCCGGACCTCCAGACAAGCTCATTGTCCCGCAGCCAAATGACCCTGAACGTCCAGAGGAGGGCAATGTCCCGCAGACACCTCCAAGGTACTTTTGAAGTGTTTTAACTCCATTCTGACACTTTCTAATATCACAAGAATGTCAGGATATTATATATTAATATCTTAATATATATGTTAATATTAATATCTTGTATGTTAAAATGAATTAGCACTTCAATCTCTTCAGCTTTACTTAAAAAATTGAATGGAGTGCAGCACACCTCATGGGTTTGGCAAGAGCTCCTCGAGGAAAGACATTCTAATAGTCCAAATACATTCCAGATGTTCCTGTGATTTTAAAGCAAATTCTGAATGTCAAAACACAAGGTCAGGAGTAACAACATAGAAACCCTTGGGATTATTCAAGTGAATTGTCATGTACTTGAGCAAAGGCTGAATTTAACATTCTTGATTAACTGATTTTGTGCCTCGCTCTCTCTCCTGCAGGGCGCAGCGTCACTTTCCTGAAGGCCTCAATGACTTTGAACGTGTGGCTGTCCTTGGCCGAGGTGGGTTTGGAAAGGTATATCCCAGTTATATGAGTCGCTTCTCCACAATCGAGTAGTCGGTATATGGTTCTGGTGGGGGGGCAGCTCCAATCGATCAGTCATTCAGCCGAGGATGTGGTGATGAGATATTTGCTCAATACCACTTTTCCTAAAACAGATTTGTGAATACTTGAAATGACTTCCGTTTTTTTAAACTTGAACACAAACATTGTCTGCAACTTATTTAGATGTAGCAATAGTGAGGACATATGACTAAATGCTCATGATGTGAAAGAAGACCCTGGGGTTGAGAGTGGAGTTGGCTCATTTTGAATCTGTCTTGCTTTGACAGGTGCTGCTTGCCGAGGATAAGAACAGCAAGGAAAAGGTCGCCATCAAGGCCTTGAAAAAAGGAGAAATCATAGACCGTGGTGGGATTGACAGGTATGTTTTAGTTTCTGTTCTAGTCAGGCTTCTAGGTTTGAAGGCAGAGCAAAGACACATAAACCTACTCAAGCTGTCTCTAAACGTACATTCACACGCTGTCTGCCTCTTGTCTCACCTCAGTGTCATTTGTGAAAAGAGGATCCTGGAGGCGGTGAACAGCCAGCCCTTTCTGGTGAACGGCTTTGGCTATTTCCAGACCAAAGACCACATCTGTTTTGTCATGGAGTTCGCTGCAGGGGGGGAGCTCACAATGGACAGCGATGGAGTTGCCTTTCCGGAGTCCCGGGCCGTGTGAGTGAAATACTGAGTTGCATGACGGGAGCTTAAAAACCTTAAACAGGACACATATTTTAACTGTGCTTTTTAATTCTTGGTCTCTATTCTTGAACAGATTTTCTGCAGCCTGCGTGGTGCTCGGCTTGGAGTACCTTCAAAGTCGAAGCATTGCACACAGGTATCACTCGACAGCCGTTCTTACAACATACAAAGAAGGACAAATCTACAGTCTCACCGAGATCAAACCCCACCTCAACTATTCACCCGTTTCATGTCATTTCTTAGATTGTTTCATTTCAAGTGCGTGAAGCCCTGTCCTAAAATCAGTGTAGACATACTATATTCTCTGTATTCTGCAGTCCAAGTGATTCTTCTTTATTTTTATTTCAGGGATTTAAAGCTGCAGAACCTTCTGCTAGATAGAGAAGGCTTCGTGAAAATCGCAGACTTTGGTCTGTGTAAAGAAGGTACATTTAAAAAAAATAGAATTGATTTCTTTATGTATAATTTGCATTTTGACTACAATGCGTTTTTTCCCCAACTGTCCTTAATTGCTCTTGCTAGGCATGGGTGCAAATGATCGGACCACGACGTTTTGCGGGACTCCAGCATTCATGGCTCCTGAAATCCTGACCAAGACTCCATACACCAGGGCCGTGGATTGGTGGGCATTGGGGGTGCTGCTCTTCCAGATGCTGGTTGGCCAGGTGGGTGTTCTCAACACAACTTCTACAATATTTGTGTCTGTGTGGCTTTTGCATTCCTGGGCTCCTGGTGAATAATTCAGAGGTTCGGTCCGGAGTGACCCTTTAATGCTCTCTCCTCTCTTTCTCATTGTTGCCATAGCATCCTTTCTCCGGAGAAAGCCTGGAGAGGCTGTACCACAGCATCATCCACGACAGGATGCCAGTCCCCCGCTTCCTGTCAATAGAGGCCATCTGCATCGTGACAGAGGTTTGTTTGCCGGGTTGTTTTAAAAAGTTTGTCCCTTGCTATCCTGCCGGCCAACCCAAATGAAATAATGTCACTGTGATTTAAATGTTACGGAACTGGAGAAAGACCCTGTGACAGTGTGGCAGAGCAGTGAGGGTCACAGGAACAACACATCTCTAGCATCCTGTTTCAACTTTAAGTCCATTGATGGAGAATAATGTGCGTCTCCCTCTTGTTCCGAGTCACCTGCAGCTTCTGGAGAAAGACCCGGAGTACCGCCTGGGCAGCGGTGCACAAGGCGTGGTGGAGGTGAAGGAGAAGTCTTTCTTCAGGTTACGTGGGGCACACAACCGTTTCAAGGCCGCTCTTTCCCATGGAGGCGGGACCACCTCATGTTGACCGTCCTTCTTCTCTCCTCTCTCGTTTCAGGGCGTGGATTGGCCTGGGCTGCTAGAGAAGAATGTGAGGCCTCCCTTCATTCTCGCCATCGAAGAGCATGAGGAGCTCCATACCGCAGCAGCCACAGCCCTCACCCTGCCTCGCCAGCCCAGGGTCCTCAGCCCGGAGGAGCAGGACCTCTTCAAACACTTTGATTTCATCACGGACGGGTGTTAGGGTTGGCCGTCATGGACGTTTGGAAAAGAGATCCTGCAGAGCTGTATTTTAACGAGCAGAAAACAGAAAGCCCCACAGCTCTTCAAGCACTAAATTAAAAAAACTTTATTTAACTTTATATATCTTTAAGATTTAATTTTGAGCCTTACAATGCTCCATACATTATGCCCTGATGAAGGCTTCCTATCCAAATCATTGGTGGATTTCTTTTTCTCTTTGCCCAATAAAATGTTTTGCTTTAATTTAGTGTGATTGTGATTGTGTAGCAGGGCTTTTGTGCTGGTGAGGAGGGACAATTTGTTTTGAGAATATTTCACAGAGTCTGTTTTGACCTGTGACAGCTACTTTAAAGTCTCATAAGTGCTGCATTATTAATGTACAAAAAACATATGCAATAGAGTTCTGTAACCCCACCCCCCCCCACACACACACACACCTTTGTCTCAATGTATACATTTATTTTAAACTAATTCCAATACTTCAGTCATATAGATCAGGGGTTCCCAGCCCTGCTTCTGGGGGAGCTCTCAATTACTTAATTGAACCCTTAATTCAACTAATAATTTCCTTTTAAATAATTTAAACATTAGGGCTTTTCAGTTTACAATTGTATAAGGAACTTATTTTCCTAAGGAACCAGCTTTTTATCTGTTACACAATTTAGAAAGTCAATTAGTTCAATTAAGGGTTCAATTAACCAGCAGGGTTGGAGCTCCTGCAGGACCGGGGCTGGGAACCCCTGATATAGATGACACCTAATCAGGACAGTTGGCTGCGTTAGTAGGCCACTTAAAACCACTTCACATTTCATGCGTATGTGCTGGTTTAGTGGTTTAGTGCTTCCACACAGGAAGGAAGATTGACAAGCATCAAAAAAGTCTGTTTCTCAAATAAAATGGAACGATCACGTGGCAAAATGAATTAAATATGTAATAGTAATAATGAATTAAGGAATTAATAATAAACCTCATTCATTTTGGACCTTTAGTTTGTGTTATGCCCGATTTGTATTTTTGCTCTTTTGATTCACTCCCCCGGATAAGGGTGTCTGTTAAGAAGTAAATAATTACAATAATAATAATAATAATAAGAACGATGCATTTTATTCAATCTCATCTCTCTCATGTTTTATGAAGAATACTAGTATTGACCCTGCCTTGCCCTCAGGAAATAGATACAGAAACAGGGAGTCTGTGGTGAAATCAGTGCAGGTTGATTTATAGTGCCAAACAAATGAGAGAAAACCCAAAACAGAAGCCCAGCTCCTCTCTGAGCCGATCCACACTGTGAAAACAGGTCTCTGCCTTCATGATCAGCGGGACGTTTCTGCCGCACAACCGGACCTCTGCGCGGACGACCACACGTCTGTTTGAGCGCTGGATGAGCCAGTCGGTCATGGAGGAGATCAGCAGAGGTGTGAGGGCTGTGGGTCGGTTGAAGTCAGAAGGGAGACTTTCCACAAGCGGAAGGAGACAAACATCGCTAGTGATGAAATGTGATCCATTTATTCCAGTTTCATGAGATACTTCAAATATATGAGCTCTGCGTATATTGGATATAGGTGTCTGCTAATAAAATGTGAAAAAGGTCTGCAATAATAAACTGCGTGATTCACCATTTAAAAATAACACTTTTATAATTCAATCGTTTGATCACAATCAACACACATCGATATGACCAGTGATTCACGCCTGATGATGGCAGGATTTGAGATGTAATTCAACCTGAATCACAAACAAAAGGTATTAATAACAATTTAAAATAAAACAAAACAATAATAATGACATTACAAAGTGACAAGGGGAACTCATGCAATCCTTCAAACAACAGCTTTGGAATGACAAGGAAAACAGCCGTCAAACAAGGCAGACAGGGGAACCAATCACCTGTCCGTGTCTAGAGCTCGGAGGTGGGACTACAATGCTGCCCCGAGGGTTTAGTTGAGGGCAATAATTAAAGAAGAACCCCCTGCCCACTCTCATGTGCACGGCGTGGATGTGGCATTTTTTGTAGACCCACACCAGATCAAACATAAAACAATCTATAAGCTTTCAAACCCAATCGCAGCACTTCTGGAACCAACATATGTACCACACAGTGGGGTATCTTTGTCCAAATCTGCCCCAGAGGGATTACACAGCAGATTGACTCTCATGCTACTGGGATCTCCCCCCAGTTGCACTGCAAGGCCCATTACAGGACGATAAGAGAAGCAGAGTTTACGGACCTCAATGCAGAACCATATTTGAAGTCCTTAGCACCTGTAGCTCAGGGGTCGGGAACCTCGTTACCTAGAAGAGTCAAACAAACCAAACACAGTATAACTATTAACTGCAGCAAGATCTTTCAAATCAAAACTTAGCTGGAAGGGGCTTCCACTCTTGTTCTGCTGACTTACAGCCCAGTGGTTCTGACCCTGAGCTGATATTTCTATTAGAAGAGCGATTTAATGCACAACCGTTTATGTGGAAGTGCTTTCTGTTAAAAACACAGGGATGACCAGGTCACTGAGAGGTCACACAGAATCACTACAACGCTGCAGTAAGAGACAGAGACGCTGGGTGTGAAGGAGACACAACCAAATGAAGATAAACTGAAGAGCTCCACTTGTTTCAAAGACTGCGTTGATCAGTCGAGACCCAGGTTTAAGTCTTGTAAGATGAGTGAGAAACTCATTACATTTTGTAAACACGTTTCTCCAAATCCCACAATGCGTAGTTGCCACCCAAGGCCGACGCCGACTCCCAGAGTCTGGAGGAAATTATCCGACTCCTCTGCCTTCCCAGTGACTCAGCCACCCAGACCAGCTGGGCTCACAGAGAGTAGAGTGGTAATGTGATCATACGCACACACACTGCAAAGTGCTACAGATTACACAGCAAGTACCGTTGGGCTGAATTACTGGACAAGCCGCCCTGGTTTGTCACCTCCAGCGCTCTGTGGAACCGGGTGGAGCTCAAGACCAGTAACGTGGAAACAACACAATCTCTCCTGCAAGCTTTTAACTCTCAGTCAGATCAAACACGACTCGACCAGGAGGCTGTTTCTGACCAGAGCACTGCGTAAACACAGACGCTGCCTCTGACTTCTGGGCAGGACTCATTGTTTCATTGCATTAAAGCCCATCAAATACTCCCAGAACGGGGCATTTTACAAAAGCAGTGGTCCTAACATAGGGAGCTAACATACTGTCTTCCTAATTAAGGAGGGAATTAAACTTCCTTGAATTAACGGTGAAATTTAAACACTGGGTGGATAAATGTGCCTTTGGCTGAATCGTGCTTTCCGGCGTCTCGTTTACTTCCAGGACAGTCAGTCTGTGTGTTTGTGTTGCTGTGAAGTTCAGATGCTCTGGCCTCTCAGGCCTCCGACACTGTCCCCCCACTCTCTCCATGCACTTCATAGTTATGCAGCTGATCCCACACCTGTTCTACAGATATTGTACAAATCTAAAAACCGCTGTCAATGTTCAATATTTGCATTAAAACGTTTTTTCGCTGCTCTTTTTCTCTGTACTGCTCAACACGACCTGTCTGCACTATCAGTGTTTACCTTTACTTCTGAATATCAGCCAGATGTGCAACATAATCATCATCATTATTTAATTGGGCCCCCCCTTCACCCTCTCGTTATTACTGTCAGGGCACAAGGGGTTAACAGCTGTGCAGAAAGTCGTTCACTTACAGGTGGAGGAGTCAGCGAAGAAAACACGCAGATTCACCTATCTAACAACATCATCCACACACTCTCTCACCAGGAATATAAAAATCTAGTCACTCTGACGTTAAGTGATCAGTGCTGTAATTCCACAGCAGTCCGCAGATCACCATGTCTTTGCGGTGAACAGTTCGTCCTCGAGCCCAGCAGAAACCACCAGCAGCACGGGCTCCGGCAGGTCCACACAGCCGCTGTTACCGGACATGGGACAGGGACGGAGATGGGCTACGGGCACGAGGCACACACCATGCGACTGCCTGCTCTCACCTTCCCCAGCGGAGTCCTCAGGGAGAGAGGGGGCAACACGCTCTCCGTAGGGGCCCGAGCCAAAGACAGAGCCCCGGCCCCATCTACAGCCCCAGCCAGAGTCATAGCCACAGACACACTCAGCCCTACCTGAGGCCGGGCGGCTGCAACAGAGACACTGGGAAGCTGTCCTCAATTATTCATGGGAAACTGATCACTGGGCATCCCTTTCGACTCACACAGCAGGGATCCTCATTAGAGCCGCTTCCAATTCAGCAGGAGACACAGGGAAGGAAGGGAGCCATTTTTTTGCAGAATGAGGATGAGGTGGAGGTTTGTTTGCCCATGGGCTCAAATCCCGGGTGGGGCAGTGCTGTTGTACCCTTGAGCAAGATACTTAACTTAGATTGCTCCAGTAAAATGCCCAGCTGTATAAATGGGTACAAATGTAAGTTGCCCTGGATAAGAGTGTCAGCTAAATGATAATAATAATAATAATTTATGTAGTTTAATATCTCAATATACTCTGAAATTGCAGCACAGAATGATAAGTTGGGAATCTTTGTAGGATCCTGATCAAAAACGTCACTATCGAATTTGCCCTTGGCCCCTGCGTGCGTCACTCAGAACAGGTCCCTTCCCACTTCCTGTTCTATTGAGCGTGACGTCTGTCGCAGGTTCATCCTTGCAACCCTTGGGCAGTGCTTCCTTTTTCAGAAAACCGGGGTTGCATTTGCAACCGTTTGTTATCTTTAACGTCAGAAGCACTGCCCAAGGGGGAGGGGTTACTGTCAAACAAAACCGTTGCAAGGGAGGAGGCAGTGAGCTGATAAGGGAGCCTGCCCCGAGGTGAACCGCTAGGGGACCTTGACAACACAACTCCAGACAGTAATCCCAGGGGCCGCGCAAGGCCACACCTAGGCCGCCCAAAAGCAAGGACGGCAGTCACGCTCTTACCGGGAACTGTATGCAATCAGCAGAGCTCAACTCTTACACCCTCTGCTTAGAATAGCAAGGACGGCTGCTCTACTAGTGCAGCTAGGAGCAAGTGTGGTATGCTGAATAATTCTCCTTACATTGGATAATTCTCAATATAATTATAACAGTTTCTTATTCCTTGATAGATTTTATTCCTTTATATTTTTCTCCCCATGATATGTTGCATGATTATTAGCACTGTCACAGTTTTCGTATTTCTGTGTTTTCATGTGTGATTGGTTATACGTGCATGTGCACGTCGTTGTGTACATTTGTAGAGGGAGTTCTCGCCATACGCTTAATTCATGATAAAGCATCGGTGAAGAAGCATCACTTTAACGTGTATTCATTTAATATCATCCTTAACAGGTATAAAATGTACAAAATGCACACCATCATTGTTCTAATCGCTTTATAAGAAAGACTGTTTTCTATATTGATTGTTTTACGAGATGTGTATGAGTGTTATGTCTGTAACCTCTGTTTAATGTTAACGATCGGTGCTGAACACATGGTTAGCAGATGTGCCGCAATTAGCGTGCATGCTGGTGAATGAGATGACTGAATTACAGACGGTATATATGTAGTGTCATTGTATGTGTTTCATGTTTTCCTTCATTCATTAATTCTGTGTTGTGAGTTTATTTCGTGCTGATTCACTGATAGTGTGAGTATGTATATGGCGTAGGCTATGTAGTCTAGTGAACTTATTTACATACATGGCATGAATGAAATTGTGAAAGTGTTAACATTAACAGCATGTAATTCAAAGTTGTGTTGAGACTATGCACATGTGTTAATGTACATAATTTGTATTCATTTATGTTGAGATTAGCAACATCATCCCCTTATTAGTGATCCAGAGGAGCAGAAGTGTGAGACATTCAGGGCAAGTAGTGGGAAAGACTGAGTGAGCAGTGCCTGTGCTGGAGGTTCAGTTTGTTACCAGCGGCAGCAAGGTCAAGTCAGTAAGGTAAACGCCACTCTCAACGGTGTGTCTACATGGCAGCTAAAAATGGATGAGCTTAAACCGCTTCAGGATGAAATTGGTGAGAAATTATGCACACTATTACGCAAAAAGCTGGCAGAACTCAGTGTCTTTCTTCACCTAACACGAGAGGATGAGACACATGTGACTCATTTGTCTCTGTTGAGCCACCTTAGTAACCATCTTCTGAGAAATGAGCTAGATGAGTTAGAAGATGGCGGCATGGCTGAACTCTTAATGATTAATGATAAACTGAGTCAGCTCATGGGAATCACAATTAATACATCTGAACCAGGGACAGAAAGAGAGGAAAATAAACCTGGAGATGTTAACACAGTCCAGAGAACGATGTCAGAGAGTAAAAGAAATGCAGCTGAACTGTTTTCTGCCATGCACATTAGTCCAGCCGCACCACAGCATGCAGGAAATGGACAGACATATGTAGACCATGGCCCAGTTTATTCTCCACCCATATTAAAGAGACCAGTTACCTCAGCATGCTAGAAAGAATTTCTGGTCTAATAGGAGACTGAGGACAAAAGGATCGGCTCTCATTCTCCAGTCTGGCATGGCAGATAGAAAGTGGACTCCATAAGGGCTATCTAAAACAGGAATTAATAGATTCTGTCATCAGAGCTATCACACCAGTGCTTCAGCTGCGGAGCTATCTTGAGGGAAAGGCAGGGCTGACACTCCCAATGCTGAGATGGATACTTTGCTCTCATTATCAGGAGAAAAATGCTACTGAACTATATAAGCAGCTCACCACAGAAGCTCAGTGCCCTAGAGAAACTCCACAAAGCTTCCTACGAGCCCTTAATCTTAGACAGAAAATTCAGGAGGATGACTCAGGGTTAAAATATGATCATGCTCTGGTCCACAAAATGTTCTTGCACACAGTTTTGACCGGATTGCAAAACGACCACATCCAAAGTGACCTTTAACCATACCTGTCAGATCCCACCGTGTTGCTGGAAAAATTCGTGGCTTGTTCCAATGAATCTGAAACACAGAACAAACGAAAATATGATAAGAGTGGTAGTGTTCATGCTGTGCAGCTAAACAAGCCTGCCCCTGAACAACAATTCCAGGCCAAACAGTCTCGATTTAAAATTTAAAAAGTTCGATTTAATGTCACAACTGAAAAGCCTGAGTGATGATATCATGCAGATTAAAAAGACAATCCAACAACCCTTATCTGTTCCTCAGCAGTGTTTCGCAGTCTATAACAAAGAACCAGCAGCAGCAGTGTCCCCACAGCATCAGATCTCATCTCTGGGTTCCCGACAGACATCAAGATGGACCCAAGCCCAAGAGCATCAGACCTGGAAACCAGATACAGCTACATATCAACAGCAGGCAGGTCCGTACATGTCTCCACACCAGTTCTCACAAAGCCAACAACAGGTGAAGGACCAGAAAATACCTCTTCCACCAGCAAACCTAGTTCAGTTGTCAACTGTTCCACAAGAACATTCTACTCACCATGGACGGCCGTTTGTATATCCTTCCCCTCAGCAGCATCCCATGTCCATCAATTATGCAACTCAGCCTTCAAGTTTTGCAGCACCACAGTATTATCCCCAGCAGTATATGGTGCCACCACAACAGCACCTTTATCAGTTTCGCCAACCCCGTCCTTGGCGAGCCAGACAATGTTTCCATTGCCAGCAGCGTAAAGCAGAGGAACCTTGCACCCATTGTTACCACTGTGGTAGCAGTGAACACTTCTCAGCTGGCTGTAGGAGTAAAGGCCCCAGGCCTCAGCCAGGAGCTGCGTTAAACCGGAGCGGGTTGCCCCCAAGGGACAGGGCGTGAGCCGACCAGTAGAGAAGGCCTAAAAACATGATAGCATGAGCAATCAGAAACAGCTTGAGTTCCAGTCACTTAATAGTATTTTAACTGCCACTTGTCAAGTTAACCAGCATTCTGCCATCACGTCTTTAGTGGGTAAACAATGCAAAAGACAGAAGCATTATGGGACACAGGCTCCCAAGTATGCAGTATTGATGAGCAGTGGAAAGCCAAATACGCACCTGAGGTGACACTGAGAAACATTTCAGAGGCAACAGAAGCACCAGACAGTGTGCGTCTGTTGGCAGCCAATGGAACAAACATGCCATACACAGGATGGTTGGAGATGACCTTCAAGCTGGCATCCCCTGTAACCAATGAGAAAGAGTTAATCATTCCTGTGCTCATTAACAGAAACAATTTCTGCCTATCTTGAGAAACGATTAAGTCATAAACAAATTCTCAGCAGACATCTGTAGGCTATTTCAGCACTGTGTAATCTTTCATTACTGACAGGAGTTTCTAACAAATCGACCTTGTTGACCCTTTACTTGTCCTGCTAAATCTAATCTGCTCAGTCTGTATACAAAACTATTTCTAATGCTAGTATTAATATAAAACATTATATAATTATCACAAAACACTTTCTTCAACATCCTATACAGAGTCTTCAAGTCCCTAAACCGTTATACCAGGAAATTAAGGACTATTTACATGACCTGATTGCTCAAGGATGGGTGGCCAAGTCTCATTCCCCTTACTTTTCCCCAATTGTCTGCGTCTGTAAAAAGGATGGCAGTCTCAGGCTGTGCATAGGGGCCTGAACAGCAAAACAATCCCCGATCGCCAGCCAATACCCAGGGTGCAGGATATTCTCAATGGCCTGGGGGGCAATGTGTGGCTCTCTCTGCTGGACCAGAGAAAGGCATACCACCAAGGCTTCATGTCCCCAGACTGCATTCACAACACCGTGGGGCCTCTACGAATGGATTCGTATCCCTTTCAGCCTTATGAATGCTTGTGCCGCGTTCCATCGGTTTATGGAGGAATGCCTAGAAGGATTGAGGGATAAAATTTGCATACCCTATTTAAATGACATCCTGGTCTTCACGGAGTCCTTAAACGAACAGGTGGAAGCAGTAAGGCGAGTGCTGCAAAGATTGCAATCCCATGGAGTCAAGTTAAAACCAAGAAAATGTGAGCTCTTTAAGAGGGAGGTGCGCTATCTGGGCAGAATTGTCTCAGCTGAAGGCAGTCGTGTTGATCCCGTGGACACAGCCGCTGTAACGGCGCTTAAGGAACAGACACCAAGCACGGTGGGAGAGCTACACAAGATTCTGGGCCTGCTCAGCTATTATCGGCAATATATCAAAGACTTCTCCCGTATTACCAGTCCCCTCTACGATCTGCTAAAATGTAACACTGGCGGTGATGAGCCACAGAGAAAAGAAAACCACAAAGTAAGAAACAACAAACGGAATCAAGTGGTGCCATCAAGTAAATCAATTTAGTGGACAGAACACCATCAGCAGATACTTGAGAAGTTGATTAACTGCTTGGTTCAGCCTCCAATCTTAGGATTTCCAGACTTCTCCCAACCGTTCATCCTCCATACAGATGCATCCAACCAAGGGTTGGGAGCCATTCTATACCAGAATCAGAATGGCAAGCTGAGAGTAATTACCTATGGTTCACGAACTTTGACAAAGGCAGAGAAAAATTACCACCTGCACAGTGGGAAGTTGGAATTTTTAGCTTTGAAATGGGCTGTAACTGAAAAATTCAGAGACTATCTCTATTACGCACCAACCTTTACAGTGTTCAGCGACAATAACCCATTGACCTATGTTCTGACCTCTGCAAAGTTGAACACCACCTGGTGTACATGGGTGTCAGAGCTCGCAGACTTCCACTTTACCATCCGCTACTGTCCAGGTAAAGAAAACATAGATGCAGACTCACTCTCCAGGATGCCAGCGGATCTGGAAATGACAATGAGAGAATGTACTGAGGAGTTCTCATCTGACTGTGTGGGAGCTGTAGTGCAAGCATTGGAGATCCAGAATAATCCAGATGTGTCCCTGGCTGTAGCCTGTCCGAGTGTATCAGCATGTGTGGAGGAAAATGAGGGACTCCTCAAACCCCTGTCAAAAGAAGAAATTAGACAACCACAAAAGAATGACAAGGACATTAGAGTAATCGTTGAGCACTTACAAACAGGATCTAGGCCCCCTCAGCAGTGGCGCTCTGTCAACTCTCTATCCAAAGTTCTTCTGAGAGAATGAGATCAGCTGAAACTGGATGAACATGGCATTCTGTTACACCACACATCTCAAAGGACACAGCTGCTATTACCAACTCAATTCAAAAGAACTGTTCTAAGGGAACTGCATAATGAGATGGGTCATGAGGGCCTCGACCGCACCACGAGCCTCCTTAGGGATCGGTTCTTCTGGCCCTACATGCAGAAAGACATTGAAAACTATGCCCTGAGAACATGCTCCTGCATCAAACAAAAAAAAACATGCCGTGACACAAGAGCGCCCTTTAAAAGCATCAAAACGACCCACCCATTCAAATTAGTGTACATTGACTTTCTTCATCTGGACAAATGCAAGGGGGACTACGAGTACATTTTGGTAATCGTTGACCACTTCACCCGGTTTGCACAGGCCTATGCCACAACCTCAAAATCAGCAAAAACAGTGGCTGACCGGTTATTCAATGATTTCGCCCTCAAGTTTGGGTTTCCATCCAGAATTCACCACGACCAAGGGGGAGAATTCGAAAATCATCTGCTTACCCAACTTGAAAAGTACAGTGGCGTCAAGGACCACCCCCTACCACCCCCAAGGGAATGGGCAGGTGGAAAGATTTAACCGGACATTACTGCAGATGCTGAAAACCCTGACTGAAAGACAAAAATCTGATTGGAAGAATGCACTCAACAAATTAATATTTGCATACAACTGTACTAGATGTGACGTGACTGGCTTTTCACCTTTCCATCTGCTGTTCAGCCGCTCACCAAAGCTGCCCATCGATGCTCTCTTTGGGCAAAACTCAGAAAACAACTCTCAGAGTTATAGTGAGTACATGGAACGATGGACGAAAGGGATGCAAGAAGCTTGTGAGATAGCGAGAGAACAGGCAACCAAGTCTGCTGAATGGAACAAAAGGAATTACGACCAAAAAGTGATGTGCACTGACCTATTCCTGGGAAGCAGGGTCCTCGTGAAAAATCTGACTCCAAGAGGTGGGCCCGGGAAACTGCAGAATTACTGGGAGGATGAAGTTCACGTTGTCACACGCCAGGTGGCAGATGATGGACCAATCTACGAAGTAAAACCTGAGCAGAGTAAAGAGTTTTACATCGCAATCTTCTCCATCCATGTGACCATTTACCTCTTAACACCACATCAACTCAAAGTACCAAACCAAAGCAAGAACATCAACCAAGAAACAGCAGAACTCGGCCCAACAGGGGGAGAGAATGTGAGCCAGAGTGTGATAGTGCAAGCGAAGAGGATGAGCACTACTTTCAAGTGGAGCCTTATCAGAGAAGATCACTAGAAAGCAGTGATCTCCTAGGAAAAAGGGATATGTTACCACCACAGTTAGTACCTTGTGGGCCTCGATCTAGCTCGACAGTGTCGGAACCAAGGCCACAGTCACCTTCAGCCGAGTCAGAGATGGATCTTCTAGAACCTGCCCATACAACGGCCATAAGACAAGAACTTCATGAAAATGAACCAACTACTGACCCAATGGAACGATACTTGCCTGTTAATGAAACAACTGAAGCGCTTGGGTCCAGGAACAGGACCTCAGAGGAGGAAAACGGGTACCAGTTCATCAGGAGGAAGCGACGGCCACCAAATAAGTTTACATATGACAATCTTGGGACCCCATCATGGTACAATGTGCAGATGGTGGGTGATAACCACTACCCACACTTTGCATCTAAAGTTGTACAAGGAAAATGTTGATGACAGTGCTGTAATATCAGATGTTGTAGACAACAACTGCTGGGTAAAGTTCAAAGACTTGAAATACTGTAAAGTGAGTATTACTGTTACTGACTAAGCAATTTGATGTTGGGACGACATCTTATTTTGAGGGGGAGAGTGTGGTATGCTGAATAATTCTCCTTACACTGGATAATTCTCATTATAATTATAAGTTTCTTATTGCTTGATAGATTTTATTCCTTTATATTTTTCTCTCCGTGATATGTTGCATGATTATTAGCACTGTCACAGTTTTATTATGTATTTCTGTGTTTTAATGTGTTTCTGCTTAAGCCGGCTTGGCTTCTTCCCATAGTGCATTCTGGTGCCATGTGTTCTCCAGGTAAGCGACGCACACGCACCTGGCCATCCACATGATGTAAAAAAAAACGTGATTCATCAGACTAGGCCACCTTCTTCCATTGCTCCGTGGTCCAGTTCTGATGCTCACGTGCCCATTGTAGGTGCTTTTTGGCAGTGAACAGGGGTCAGCATGGGCACCCTGACTGGTCTGCGGCTATGTGGCTATGTTTGAGCTACAGTAGCTCGTCTCTTGGATTGGACCACACGAGCCAGCCTTCACTCCCCATGTGCATCAATGAGCCATGGCCGCCCATGACCCTGTCGCCGGTTCACCGTTTTTCCTTCCTTGGACCACTTTTGTTAGGTACTGACCATTGCAGACTGGGATCACCCCACAAGGGCTGCATTTTTGGAGATGCTCTGACCCAGTTGTCTAGCCATCACAATTTGGCCCTTGTCAAAGTCGCTCAGATCATTACACTTGCCCATTTTTCCTACTTCTAACACATCAACTTTGAGGACAAAATGTTCACTTGCTGCGTAATATATCCCACCCACTGACAGGTGCCATGATAACAAGATTATCAGTTTTATTAATTCACCTGTCAGTGGTCATAGTGTTATGGCTGATCGGTGTATACTGCAGTGATGTTAGAAGCTTGCACTGCTGGTCTGAAGAAAGATGGTGAGCTGAGGTGGAATGCAATCATTTTCTGGTGTCTCGTTGCTAGGGTCTTTAATATGTTCTTAACATTTTGAGAATTTCAAGAACAACTTTTTTGAAAAATGTATGTTTTCCTTCAAAGCGCATTGTCCTAGTAGTAGTGAGGGTAGTGTTCAATATAGTGGTGCTTTGGACGTAATCTAAAGTCAGGAAAGACTTATTTCAGCAGTTGTTTGTGATCAGAGATTTTGCATTCCAAGTACTGGATAGTTTCATCCGTGAACCTAGGCGATGATGCAAGTTCAACTATCTCTTTTAGATCCATTAGAATTTCCCAAGATTTATCAACTTCTGGAACTTCTCCTCCAATAATTAACGGAAGTAGTCTTAGCAAGGAACAATTCTCATGACCATTTCCTCCTATTGTTCCTTTGGATGCAAACATCTTGGAAATCAGTTGTGGGTGGTTATCTTTGTCTGAATGTTTGTATGGGAATGAAGCAATTCCCTTGTTACAAGACTGTAATGAAAACTATTTACTGGAAATCATGTATTTTAAGCAAAGTGCAACTTCAATAGGCAGCTTCTAACATTGGTTGTCACATGGTTTCTGGGCACATGACACTCACATTTAAGCTGTAGGCCTAACAATTACAAAGGTTTAATGTTACAGTACTGTTTAATTTGTAATTTTATTCACATAAAGGGATAGAGTTACTTTTGAAAAAGTGAAAGTTACATTCAATTGCAAAACATTTGTAACCTTGTGTCGTTGGACACCCAATGATCCTCAGTCTGCTGGGGGTTGCTTATTGTATGTCGTACTGGTTCTTATTACTGCACTTTGTACTTTGTGAAATGTTTGTGTAAACTGTAGGTCACTCTGGATGATGGTGTCTGCTGATACATTAATAAATATTAGAGAAAATCGGGGGCGGGCGAGATTGTTTGCCCACATGTTGACTGTCGACTCCACTGTAAGCACTTCTAATTAGTTTGCCATCACATATAAACTGGCTATTCCTTTCCCCCGATTCTAGAACTCCACCGGTTATGGAAATAGCTAAAGGGGCGTTGGCAGTGACGCACACGCAGAACATCTGGAATGACATCATGTTCATTGGAAATCAGCAGTTTCTCGGGACTTTGTCAGGGAACCAATCAGGAAGAGTGCATGCATTGACTTGATCTTTTCAAATGACCAAGATAGAGTCAGAGGGACACTAGTTAGAGAACCAATGGCAAACTGTGATCACAATATGGTTAGCTTTGAGGCATTCTTTCAAAAATCAAGGACCAAGTCTAAAACAATGGTCTACAATTTTAGAAAAGCAAATCTTGAAGGCATGAGGCAGCACTTAGAACAGTTAGACTGGAGCACACTGGATACAGATTCAGTTGAAAATTGATGGGTATATTTTAAGATTATACTACTTGAGGCTCAGGAGAAATTTGTACCAAAACATAGCAAATTGAGGACCAACAAACATTGCCCAAAATGGTTTAATAGAAGAATGCAAAAAATATCAAGAGAATGAAAATGTTGTATAGCGCATACAAAAGGGATGGAGACAAAACAAAATACATAGAATATGTTGAGCTGCAAAGAGACCTTAAGAAAGAGATCAGGAAAGCAAAGAGGGAAATAGAAAGAAACATAGCTCTTTTAGGAGCTAAAACTAATGCAAAGAGCTTTTTTCAATATTACAACAGCAAGAGGACAATAAAGGAGGAAGTGAAACAGATAAAGGGCACAAATGGAAGTATCATGGAAAACGAACAAGATGTGTCAAAAGTTCTAAATGAGTATTTCACAGAGGTTTTCACAAAAGAAAAAATTGATAACATGCCACAGGTTAACAATCAGTCCAGTGAAACCTGGATAAATGAGGAGGAGGTACTAAAGGGACTAGCAGAATTAAAAACAAACAAATCACCTGGGCCAGATGGGATAATTCCAATGGTACTTAAAGAAATTAGGGAAATAATTTATAGGCCGCTAACTCAAATATTCCAAATGACACTTAGAACAGGGGATGTGCCAACTGACTGGAAGACAGCAAATCTCATACCAATCCACAAGAAAGGGGACAAAACTGAGCCAAGAAATTACAGACCAATCAGTCTCACCTGCATCACCTGTAAAATGTTGGAAAAAAATATTAGACAGAAAAAAGAGGAGCATCTTGATGAAAACCATATTATTGGAGATAGTCAACATGGGTTTAGACGAGGCAGATCATGTCTTACTAATTTATTAGAATTATTTGAACATGCAACTGCAGCTGTAGATCATGTGAAAGCATATGATATGATATACTTAGATTTTCAGGAAGCTTTAATAAGGTTCCACACCAAAGACTGATCCTCAAATTGGAAGCTGTAGGCATTCAGGGTAATGTAAGTAGATGGATTATGAACTGGTTGATGTATAGGAAACAGAGGGTGTCGATTAGAGGAGTTGCTTCTAACTGGAGTTAGGTTGTTAGTGGAGTTCCACAGGGATCAGTACTAGGGCCTTTGCTTTTTTAATCTATATTAATGATCTGGACTCTGGGATAGTTAGCAAACTTGTCAAATTTGCAGATGATGCTAAAATAGGTGGCTCAGCAGATATAATCTCGGCAGCACAGGCTATTCAAAGGGATTTAGATAATATTCAGTTGTGGGCTGACACCTGGCAGATGAAATTCAATGTGGACAAATACACTATGGGAGGAATAGAACTAGATGAAGTATCGCATGAGAAAGACCTAGGAGTCTATGTGGACTCCTCACTTTCTCCATCCAAACAATGTGGGGAAGCAATAAAAAAGGCAGAGTGTTAGGGTATATTGTCAAAAGTGTAGAATAGAGAACAAGGGCAGTAATGTTCAGACTGTGCAATGCACTAGTTAGAGCTCATCTGGATACTGTGGACAGTTCTGGGGTCCACACTTCAAGAAAGATATCGCTGCTCTAGAGGCAGTTCAGAGGAGAGCAACCAGACTTATTCCAGGTCTGAAGGGAATGTCCTACTGAGAGACTGAGGAACTGAACCTTTTCACCCTGGAACAGATGAGACTATATGGGGACTTGATTCAAGTCTTCAAAATCATGAAAGGCATCGACCACATCAAACCAGAGGAGCTTTTCCAGATTAGCAGGGACACACGGACCCGGGGACACAAATGGAAATTGGGCTTCAAGGCATTAAAGATGGAAAACAGGAGACATTTCTTCACACAGAGAGTTGTCACAATCTGGAACAAACTCCCCAGCGATGTGGTAGAAGCTGAAAATTTGGGAACATTTAAAAATAGACTGGATAGTTTCCTTGGATCACTCAGGTATTAATGGACACTAAACCAGCACGATGGGTCGAATGGCCTCCTCTCGTTTGTTAACTTTCTTATGTTCTAACTGACATCAATATAGTTGCTTAGCAACCAAATGAGTAATCTTCTATATTATATTAATTAGAAAAACTTTAGACGAGGTTTCCTGACTGGCCATCTCTGGAGCAATTTATTATAGTTGAATAAACTATAAGCTTTATTATTTTTCTAATTAAATTGGGCCCTGAGTGTTCCTTGACTATCTGTTGAGGGAGTCGATTTCTCCCTTTCAACTGTGCCGTAATCCAACAGTGATGTTCTTTCGAAAAGACGTCAATTGGAACAACGTGCATGGAGGACCAACTGTCTATATTTATTATTATACCAGTTCATCAAAAAATAATTAAGCCAGTTGCTTTGTTTAGAAAGTCATCTGAATAGAAAAAAATCTATGTTTCGCTGCTGCTCACACCTTCGTCAGGACTTCTTTATAGCTGGAAGTTGGAAGTTGGAAGGGTAAAATAAACCGCAAATGTCCACACAGAACACATTGGCATTGATTGTAACTATTATCTTGCTGGTGTGTAAACGATAGAAGAGTATCTTAACTTAATTCAACTTAAATTACATTTCTGTCATAATTTCAAAATTCAAAAAGATTCTAGAAACTGCCAATTCAAAAACAAATAAATCATAATAATAATAATGAATTCCCCCTTCAGCATATTTAAAGTGATTTTTCTGAAAGAAAGAACATCATCCTATTTCAAGCCCACCTCTTTCTGGTTACCTGCCACTCCTGAAATTCCTGAAAATTGAAATCTAAATAGCACTGCACAATATACACACTGGAGTCAAACTGACACCCCTCCTACTAAAACAACTGTGTCCCTCTGCTGCTGTGCACAGGGTGGAGTCTTGTTTCAAATGGGAAGCCTTTTGTAAAAGTGCTGACACACGGACTCAAAAAAAACACTGCAACTTAATTCAAGACCAATTTAAGAGACTGATCATTGTATATCTCTTAATAAGGAGTACAATTTTTGTATACTTAATATGTTACTCACTTTTTATGTGGTGCTGTTTTTAAATTGTGCAGCACCCTGAGACGTATATGGGGCACTACAATACACTGAAATTGATTGATTGATTGATTGTAGAGTAGACCTAGAAGTAGAAGTGTATGGTTCTACTCCTTGCCACAATAATGAAACTACCATTAAAGCTTTCCCTGCAAAAAATATTTACAAAAAATGTAAAAAGCTAATACAGTTTTCACATTTTGTTCTGTATGTATGTACTTCTACTTTATGAATCTATCCCATGGATAATAATCATTGGGTAATCCATTTTCTGGGAACCACACAGATGTATGTTTTTATTCTTCCTTTGCTCATTTTTTACATTTTGAATATTACATGCACTGCTTGTGTCAGCATTCATCACATCACATTTGTTTTAACTGGCTCCCTTAAGGCAAAGAGTTGAAGTTTTAACTAAGCCCAGATAGAATAATATTATTTATATTTATTAATATGCGAAGGGAAGTAAGCATGATGTGTCTTTCATCTACTGCAGTAAGTTTTCTTGGCTGACTACTGCATCTACAGTCCTCAACGTTGCCCAATTCTTTTTGCTTCTTCATCTGAAAACCCCCATCTGCCTTGAAGTTTCTGCCGGGAGAGACCTTGCAGATGCAGTATAACTACCTTGTGTCTTGCTGCTGTGCTCAGCCTTGCCATGGTGTATGACTTATCTTCAGCAACCTCACCTTGTTAGCTGAGTTTGGCTGTTCCGCACCCAGTTTTATTCCTCCTACACAGCTGTTACTGTTTCAGTTAATGATTGTGTTTCAATCTACATATTGAATTGATGATCATTAGCACCTCCATCCATTTTCAAAACCGCTTATCCTGGTAAGGGTCACAGGGACACCAGAGCCAATCCCGGCAGGCATAGGGCACAAGGCAGGAATACACCCAGGACGGGATACCAGGCCATCGCTGGGCAACACACATACCTACTGGGGAATTTAGAGTGGCCAATTAACCTAACCTGCTTATCTTTGGACAGTGGGAGGAAACCCACACAGACACAGGGAGAACATGCAAACTCCACACAGACAGGCACCCTGAGCCAAGACTCAAACCCAGGACCCCTAGAGCTGTGAGGGAGCAGCGCTAACCACCACACCACCATGCTGCCCATCATTAACACCTGTTTGGTATAATTGTTTAATCATACACCTGACTATATACCTACAAAATCCCTGACTTTTGTGAAAGTGTATTTAAAAGAATTTATGTTGTTTTGAAGGCAAAGTGTAGTCACACCAAGTATGGATTTGATTTAGATTTTTCTCCTGTTCACTCACTTCGCATTTAGTTAATTGATAAAAATAATCTACAGACATGCTCAAATTTGTTGGTACCCCTTGAGCCAGTATTAATGTTTTATATTAATGTTTGAAAAACCAATATATCAACAGAGCCAGTTGCTATGATGACCACAGGACCGGACCTCTCCCAGTATATCCAAGAGAGACTCCGCTCATGTGGAGAGCTTCCATGTCAGGGCCTTTCAGGCCAGGCATGTTAAATAAATACTTTATCCTCTGTACATCAAGAGTGGGTTCTTCACCCCTCCACAATCAAACAAAGAATGCACAATTTCCTCTGAAATAACTTGAAACTGACAAAAGTAATTGGCATCCACCAGTGTTTATTCCATATTTAATAGAAATCAGACTGCTTTTGATTTAGTTTTTCAACATAATATTGTAAATAAAACAAATGAAAATGGCATGGACAAAAATGATGGGACCCTCAACCTAATATTTTGTTGCACAACCTTTAGAGGCAAATCACTGCAATCAAACATTTTCTGTAGCTCTCAATGAGACTTCTGCACCTGTTAACAGGTAGTTTGGCCCAATCTTCCTGAGCAAACTGCTCCAGCTCTCAGGTTTGATGGGTGCCATTTGCACTATCCTTCTGTTCAATCTGGGGTCGATGTTCCTCTTGCGGCCGTGCCCTGGGAGGTTGGCTCAGTTCCATGGACCTTGAACTTCTGAATAATATTTGCAACTGTTGTCACAGGAATATGAAGCTGCTTGGAGATGGTCTTGTAGCCTGTACCTTTACCATGCTTGTCTGTTATTTTCTTTCTGATCTCCTCAGACAACTCTCTCCTTTGCTTTCTCTAGTCCATATTCAGTGTGGTGCACACAATGATACCAAACGGCACAGTGACTACTTTCCTCCATTTAACTAGACTGAATGACTGATTACAAGATTGGAGACATGTGTGATACTAATTAAAAAAATGAATTAGTTTGGAATATCACTATAATCCAATTATTTATGATCTTTTCTAAGGGGTACCAACAAATGTGTCCAGGCCATTTTAGAATATCTTTGTAGAATGAGCAATAATTTATCTCTTTTCACAGCTTCTTTGCTTTATTCTATGACATACCAAAGACATGCAAGCATACATAATGCAATAGCTTTTAATTTCATCACTTTTCAGGAGGAATTATTAGCATTATTTCAATGAGCTGTAAGGGTACCAACAAATTTGAGCACGTCTGTATTAACATGTCTTTTTTTGAAAGCATTCTTACTTTACAGCATTTTTTCAGAGCTGCCTAAAACTTTTGCACAGTACTGCATGTGTGCAATATATATGACAAATAGTTGCAAATTATGTGGGGGGGGCTGTAATGACATTCTGTAGCCGATGCATTGGGTCACATTCTAGCTTATATCTAGGTGTAACTTGAATGTGTTTATCATAAATCTTTGTATGTTGATTGAGATGTTATCATAGGAAGTATACAATTGTGTATATACATAACATACTGAATTATAAAACACAAAAAAGGTTTCAGTTTCATAGTGTTAAGTGTGTACCCACCTCTCCTCTCTTTGCTCTTGGTCTTCCTTAGTAGACCCTAGTTCGAGGATATGAAAAGTTGCTGTTACTAAGACGCTTTGGAGGTGGAATGTGTTTGTACTACCTTCTGTGTAAGCTGTATTTAGTTTTTTTAACCTAAGAAGTGGAGCTTACCTTTACTACTTTATATCTGTGTACAGTTGACTGTTGGACTTTTGTCAGCTTGGCCATTTACATGTGTTTTGTTTATTGTATTTATCTTGCATTCTTCGAATTTTCTGTTTGTTTCATGAGCAATTTTTATTGCTGAGAAAGTTTTCATTTGAGAGGATTATTATTTTTTATTACAGTAATTAAAGTAATTGTTGCATTGTTTAGAGCTGTCACATTATAGTATAGTAATACAGGGATGTAACTGATCTGGATAATAACAGCATAAAAACTGTTTTCTAATAATTGAGAGGTATTTTCTAATATCACAGAATGTAATGCTTTGCTGAATTAATAATAAGATTGATTTAACTGGATTGAAAGTTTATGAATTGAACTATAGTTCAAAGGAGCAGTGAAATGCATGGGTCTTACATATAACATATCCTAGAGCTGTCAATGTTGACCCAGAGCATACAATTATGTATTTATACTCCAACAACAACATCAGCATTTGCCTTTATAAAATACAAGTCTAATCCTACCTAGAGATGCACAGAGAAGAAGTCATATTGATCTTTTTGCTTTGTGTTTGCTCAAGAGTGTTGATCATCCATGACCACTGCCCTTCGCTGGGTCTCAGTTATTTGCAGATTGAAGTTTAATGTGTGATTCATCTCATCTCCATTTTCCTTGGGTTTTTATACTGCATTTATTTCCATTACATACAGTGAGGGAAAAAAGTATTTGATGCCCTGCTGATTTTGTACGTTTGCCCACTGACAAAGAAATGATCAGTCTATAATTTTAATGGTAGGTGTATTTTAACAGTGAGAGACAGAATAACAACAAAAAAATCCAGAAAAACGCATTTCAAATAAGTTATAAATTGACTTGCATGTTAATGAGGGAAATAAGTATTTGATCCCCAATCAATCAGCAAGAATTCTGGCTCCCAGGTGTCTTTTATACAGGTAACGAGCTGAGATTAGGAGCACACTCTTAAAGGGAGTGCTCCTAATCTCAGCTCGTTACCTGTATAAAAGACACCTGTCCACAGAAGCAATCAATCAATCAGATTCCAAACTCTCCACCATGGCCAAGACCAAAGAGCTGTCCAAGGATGTCAGGGACAAGATTGTAGACCTACACAAGGCTGGAATGGGCTACAAGACCATCGCCAAGCAGCTTGGTGAGAAGGTGACAACAGTTGGTGCGATTATTCGCAAATGGAAGAAACACAAAATAACTGTCAGTCTCCCTCGGTCTGGGGCTCCATGCAAGATCTCACCTCGTGGAGTTTCAATGATCATGAGAACGGTGAGGAATCAGCCCAGAAGTACACGGGAGGATCTTGTTAATGATCTCAAGGCAGCTGGGACCATAGTCCCCAAGAAAACAATTGGTAACACATTACGCCGTGAAGGACTGAAATCCTGCAGTGCTCGCAAGGTCCCCCTGCTCAAGAAAGCACATGTACAGGCCTGTCTGAAGTTTGCCAATGAACATCTGAATGTTGTGGTCAGATGAGACCAAAATCGAGCTCTTTGGCATCAACTCAACTCGCCGTGTTTGGAGGAGGAGGAATGACCCCAAGAACACCATCCCCACCGTCAAACATGGAGGTGGAAACATTATGCTTTGGGGGTGTTTTTCTGCTAAGGGGACAGGACAACTGCACCGCATCAAAGGGACGATGGACGGGGCCATGTACCGTCAAATCGTGGGTGAGAAGCTCCTTCCCTCAGCCAGGGCATTGAAAATGGGTCGTGGATGGGTATTCCAGCATGACAATGACCCAAAATACACAGCCAAGGCAACAAAGGAGTGGCTCAAGAAGAAGCACATTAAGGTCCTGGAGTGGCCTAGCCAGTCTCCAGACCTTAATCCCATAGAAAATCTGTGGAGGGAGCTGAAGGTTCGAGTTGCCAAACGTCAGCCTCGAAACCTTAATGACTTGGAGAGGATCTGCAAAGAGGAGTGGGACAAAATCCCTCCTGAGATGTGTGCAAATCTGGTGGCCAACTACAAGAAACATTTGACCTCTGTGATTGCCAACAAGGGTTTTGCCACCAAGTACAAGTACAAGTCGAAGGGGTCAAATACTTATTTCCCTCATTAACATGCAAATCAATTTATAACTTTTTTGAAATGCGTTTTTCTGGATTTTTTTTTGTTATTCTGTCTCTCACTGTTAAAATACACCTACCATTAAAATTATAGACTGATCATTTCTTTGTCAGTGGGCAAACGTACAAAATCAGCAGGGGATCAAATACTTTTTTCCCCCACTGTAGCCTGTTCAATCTCTGCTGTATGCGTCCCTGATCAATATGTATCTCTTGTTATTTTTAACTTGGTTACTAATGGCATTGGAAGCAAGTTATTACAGTCCAGTGTCACGACGCCCATTAGTATGCACTACATTACTCTCTTTCTTATCATTAAGGTTTTGCGAGATACTTTTCAGGGGCACGTTTGACTTGGGAGAAATGTCACTTAAAATAGCCTTAAAATAAACTACCAGAGAGGTTCACATGGAGAACAACGAAATACACACAATGCAACATATGTTTTCTCCTGAAAAATGTAATGGGGGATTTTTTTGTTTTGTTTTTCATGGTCCATTATTTACTGTTACCACCAAAGGGAAAGCCTGTGGAAGGGGGGTGCAGGGCTGCTGAAATTCACAGCTCTATGCCTTGGTATTACACAACAGGGTTTTTCAGATTTCCGTGACTTATTCAAGAGGAAATGTCTCTGGTAAAGGAGTCACTTCTGCATGTTTGTTCCCACTGCATTGCTTGGAGGGCCTTGAAACAGACCTAAATATTGCAACTGGAAATGCTGATGTGGGCTGGCTAGCTGCAGCTGATCTCAGTGTTGGCAGTGTGCTAAAACACATCTCTCCCTAATCAGAGAACACAGGGGCAGGGAAAGCACAAACGACACACAACTACCAACACCAACTATCCTGAAAGAAGGGTTCCTTCTGAAATGCACAATTGTCCCTCTTACATGACCACCAAGGACACAGCAGAAGTGACACTAGGCATTTTACAAGTCATTATTAATTCAAACTTACTACAATGCTTGACTGTTGTTCTCTAGACAGATTCTTGTACGTATTCCTGAACATTGCAACACAAAACACACCTTTGTGCAAGGGCAAAATGAGGTATAATAAGGGAGACTTATGGGTAATTTAATAAAACCATTCTGCGTGATTCATGCCCATCAAATATGATCAACATGGAAAATGGATTAGGAACACACTGGCCTATATGTGTGAGTATTCATGAAAGTGTACATGTAATACTCAACTTACAAATTGAGTGTCTTGTACACAAGAAGAAATTATTGTCCTGATTTTCTTCCACCCTGAAGGATCAACTGATATAATTTACTGTATGTTTTCCCTCAAATTCACATAGAATATACCAGAATTCCAACACAAACTTTAATACAGGATACTATAACATTCAATAATATGTATTGTTACAGTTATTTAAGGAACATGACAGCGTTTGTGACCTATTTCCTGCCAATTCCATTCTACTAAGTGTTTTCCAAATACAGTACAAACATTTCTGTGGACCACCCAGGTCCCCACACCTGGAGACAAAATGTATTTGTTTATTTCTAAATAGCTGTAATACAAAATACAAATCATACCAGAACATAAAAACAGTTTTGTTATTTTAAATGCAGGTATATGCTATAAGGGCATTTCGATATTATCCCATAATTTAACATTTAACCCTAAAACTGCCACTGTAACTCATTCTTTCCCATTAGCCATCCCAATGGGATGAGTGGTGCTGCCCTGCAACAGGTGATATCTAACAGCCAGTAAAAAATTAAATATTGTTTTTTAATATAATCAGGGTACATTGCCTAACTAATTGCCTAAGTGGAATATTAATTCATATTAATATTAAAACAAAAGGTATTAGCAATGTCATAATTTTGGGATCAACCATACCTGACATCAGAGCTGTAAAAGCTTTAAAGTAAAATTCAATAACTACAGAATTTTTTATTCATTTCAATGATACAGCCTCATCAGATCCATGAGTCCCTTTCAGGGTCTGTTGAGCATATTTGCATTTTACATTAGACACATCACTTATGTGTTTTATTAGGGTCTAATTCATAATTATCTACATATCAGTTTTGACTGAGGGGCCAGATTGATATCTTCAAGTCTTGTACTGAGAGCCAAGTAATTTGTATGTACATGAACTTCTGTGTGTAGAGCCACACATGACTGTAGGTCTTAGAAAGGAATCTGTCCAACTGAGGGGAAAGACTGAAAGGAAACAAACACGTTGTAAATGTTCAGAACAGTTCTTTTTTAGTTCTTGTTCTGTCTGTATCTCGGTATTTGTTATTGTGTATCATTTATTTGTTTGTCTTAGGCAGTGTTCTAGCTGCATTTATATTTAGAAACACCGGTTGGTCTTTTCTGATGGGTTTGGGGGAATTCAGGCTGACACTCGGCCACCCGGGCAGCCGGTTCAATGAGCAGTGGCGCTCTGGAGGCCACATGGTGTCCCGACTGACCAGCTGGAAGGAGGAGAACGACTGAGACCCAGCTTCCTATTGCACATCCAGAGAAGCCTGGGATAACACAGGGCTCTTTCATACTATTGTCCTGGGTTCACCCTGTGTGATTACCTCACTACAACTTGCCTACCATATAGGTGTTTTTAATTGCCCTGAATGAAAAACATATTGGGTATTTATGTGGGAGAGGACTTGTCCTGTCAGCATCAATATGGGAACTTAACTTCAAAGCATTACTTTTCCAGAAATGTGAACAAACAGATACACAACAATTATTAATCAAACACAATTTGGAGTAGGATGGCAAAGATTAGCCATGCTGGTAGTAGCCTCAGCCATGCCAGATCCTATTGGGTAGTAACAATACTGTTTCCTGTCCGTTATAATGAGGCATTCTGATACTCTCCAACTAGGTTTTTGTAGGAAACAGCTGGCTTTTGGTCTTTACACAATACTGGATAAGGGCATCGGCCAAGAAATAAATAAGACAAAATAAATAATAATACTAGGCCTGAGCAATATCTGCCCCAACACACATTACAATGATGAAATAAAAGTATTACATTGAAAACAGTAGGAGATAAATAAGGCCTTTAACACATTTTCAGCTCCAAACGTGTTATGTCTTTGTTTCAGAATAAGATTACTTAATAATATAAGTGACAGACAAGAAGGTAGGACTTTATAATAAGTGGCTGTGTGTGTTAAATTACCATTGAATAAATAAATAGATATAATGCGCATCCTAAGAAAAAGGAAATTATCATGTGGAAATTGCTGGTTGAACAGGATTTTGCATTGACAATGGGGACATCAGCATCAGTGCCAGAGCAGCCTGCGCTATTTTTCTCTCCGCTCTTCATGGGAAGACCAGTAATCGTGATATGATGGGGATTTGTTTAATGCCCATGAGGATTTGAATGGCCATGAAAACCTTAATCTCTTCATCAGAAACAGGGTGGAAAGGTTTTCAATTTAAAACAATATATACAGCTAACAGAATTAAGATTAAAAAAAGAAAGTGGTGCAGCTCCCCAATAAAATTGTACGCTTGGTTACCTGCAATATATATGACCAAATGGATAAATGTGTACTACTTATTATTATTTAAAATGTCTAAGACATGCTTTCATTAACTCCATCTTCTCGTCATGCTGCCTTTGCAACACTGCCAGCAGCCATTCAAATTTCTCATCCTCCTTCCTTTGCCTTTCCTCTTCCCTCTGTCTGCTCTCTTCACTATACAGCTGGAGCAGCACGACCACATCTGCAAGCTCCCACGACTCAGCTGTAACCTCTGTGCCGGAGGTCGCTGTCGTTCCACTGCCACGAGATTGTGCAGTAGACTGAGCCCGAGATGCTTGAGCAGAGATTCGGCAATCTGCTGATGGGGAGGCGGAGGAGGGGCTGCCTGGGGCCACTGATATAATGGTGCTCTATCCGGGGATTGTATGTCCAGATTGGCTACCTACTTTTCACAGAACAAAAACAAAACACACAATGTACAGAAGTTAGATGTATTGGTCGGTGGTAGAAAGACTAGACTGTATGCAGCAATTAACCCGGGCATGTCAAAAACAATCTAAATAAAATCTACTCTGCTCTACATTCCCCTCTGTTTGGACATAGTAACGTAGGTATCTCTTAACAGTGATATAAAAATTGTGAAATCGATACAATGCATTCTGTGTTTAAATCTGGATCTGACAACACTTGAAGGGATTGTTCCAAGCCTAAAACACTTCAGTACTGACAACACACTATGCTTATTTACACTGTGTAATATATATATATATATATTATACACACACACATTAACTTGCATATATGATACACATACACATATGCACGATTTGTTGCATATTATATGTATATTGGCATACAAAAGGGAAGCGATGGATGTGCACTTTAGTTATACTCTTTGTAAATCTGAATATTATTAAATCCAATAACACTAAATCCATATTACACTTAAAACTATGTTTAATTATGTTTTTTCAGGACTTGATTGCAGTTTTATTTTCCAGGGGGTCATGTAGGGCAGCCTGGCAATCATAATTGGACTAGTGTTCGGATGGGCTCCTGATGGATAACTAAATGAAGCACTGTGGGAAGTGTTATTTAATTGATGCTGATATATATATCGGAGCGCCTGGCGGGTGAAAGGGCGGGCGGCGGAGCTAGAGAGACATGCAAGGTTTTGTTGGCGGGAAGTGGCAGCGAGAGCAGGAAGTGAGGGGGAAGATGGAGAGCGAAACGGAAACGTCGTGGGGAAACGCGCATGAACTGGCGCTATACTTTACACACGGATTCAGAAGCGCTGTGAACAGGATCCGTGTGGCTCCCAAAACAACAGCAGGAGCGTTTTTGTTCCCGGCGATAAAGCACCCAAATAGACATCGCCTGCGTGAGTAAGACGCCGGCTGTGTGAAAACCGGGTTTGTTTCTCAAGTTTGTGCAGAACCGGAGCTCCAGACTTTCTTTATGTTGATGTGTAATAATAGCATGCTATGACGTTCCTGAATGTACAGCCACAGGGTCTGGTTTAGGTGCGTGTTGCTGTAGTCTACTCTCAGTCGCTGTGAAGTTACTGTACACAGCGCTGTCGGCCTCCCGGGGGCTGCTCTCCTCCGCCTCGCCCGTCATCATTGGGCATGTCCTGCGCCAGCCCCAGCACCAGGGGAACCGCCTCGGCTTCCTCTCCCTCTCCTCCTCTCTCCTCCGCTTGTCCTCCTTCTCACGGCTCCCCTCCTCTGCCCCCGTCGTCTGCCGGCCCGGGAGCCAGGTGAACTGCCGTCACCTGCACTGTTTCCTCTCCTTGGCCTCCGTCCTTTGCTTGGCCTCGTTGCCAGTGATGACATCAGCGATGGGCTGGAAAGGATTGGACATGATGCCGTCCTCGTCCTCCGCCTGCTCCTCCGGCGCGGCCCTCCCCTCTCGCTCGGCCTCCTCCCTCTCTCTCCGCTCCCGCTCCTCTCGGACCCGGCGCACTCGCTCCGCTCTGTCGCGCTTGTCCTGCTCCTCCAGGGCCCTCTGCTCGGCCGTGTCCTTCCGTTCAAGGCCGCGTATTCGCAGTGGATGATGCGGAGCAGCCAGCCCAGCCCCCTCTTGACGGGGTGCTCCCGATTCATGCTGTTGTCCATCACAGCGCAGCACGTCTCGATTGTACAGTGACACTTGTCCACTAGCTTCTCCAGGGAGAGAGACTGGACGAGTTCTCCCTCGTACAAGGCCCCGTCGCGGTCCTGCTTGTTGCCCAGGACAAGCACGGGCTTCCCGGCGATGCGCGGGTGTCTCAGGACCTCGGCCAGGGTGTCCCTGCTCTCACTCATGCGTTCCACATCGCTGGAGTCCACCAGGAACACCACGCCGTGCGACTCGGTGTAGTAATTTTGCCAGATGCCCCGGATCGACTTGCCCCCACCCAAGTCAAAAATGGTCACCTCGGAGTCCCCCTGCTTCAGGTCGATTTTGGAGAAGCCCACGGTGGGGGCCACGTCTTCTGGATTTTCTCCCAAAATTCCTTTCAGAGTCACTGTTTGCCCAGCTTTGTCCAGACCCAGCATCACTAAGGTCACTTTCCTTGCCGGCTGGCACAACCGTTTCACCCATTTGCCACAGTTCACCATCATACTGAATGAAAATGTCACTGACTACTCTTCACTGACTGCTAGCTACTCCATTCGCTCCTCTACACGCTGAGATGGGTGATACAAATGAAAACAACTGGAAGGATGATGCAAATCCTGAGCTCGGTGTATCCACTGGCGCTGTTGCACTTGCAAGTGTGTCCTGACCCTGTAGCATGTGGGGATGTGACGCGTCTGCCGCTTATGATGTCATAACTGGGACCGGAGGCAGCACTCAAGCTGTTAATCATCCACTGATTAAAGCTGCTGCTAATGTTTTAATTGAAGGAAAAGGCAGGGCATCAGGCCTTAGATGGTCATAATTGAATCACGTGTCCAGAAGCTCAGTTCTAGAGCAGGGATGGCGAACCTTTGTTAGGCTGGAGTGCCCATAGTCTGGTTTGTTCAATTCACTAAGTGCCAAGGGTGCCAATGATTAATTCAGGATTAAACAGCAATTTCTTTAAACAATATTTATATTTATTTTTTGTGGTAATTAAGCAAACATGCCAACAAAACAAATCACAATCTACAATACAGAATAATCCAAAACACTATGGACAGATGGAACCCCTGCATCCACCCTCCTGCCACCTGCATGCACTGCTAACCTCCCCCCACTTTGAACCCCCCATGTCCCTCTGTGGTTTGCAGGCCTAATGTAGCCCAAAGTACATCCACTTCCACCCCCCAAAAAATAAATTAAGAATAAAGTAGTATATGTATGACAACTGTTTATTTTGTATCAGTGTTACTTCTTTAATAGATTGTTGATATGAATTTATTGCATGATATTGCTATTTTATTTTTTAAATGTAGCATTTGTGGCTTGTAATTGTGGTAAAGGGGTCTTGTTGCACAGGCAGTTATTTGACACCTGGACTTGCGGCCCATTGCTTAATTTAGGTTACCCACCACTGCCATGATCAAATCAATGATAAGTGTTTTTTTTCTTTCATATATGACTTCATTGTGTATTGGATTAATTCTTGAACAAAACATGTTTACAATAAAGCTTTGCCTGATTTGCAAACATACCATCTAACATGAGACCAATTGGCTGTAAAACATCAGGTAGCAGAATTTCACACAAATTACCCTTGGATTTGCAACCCATTTCCAACATTGTCTGTAGAATTGTAGATAATGGTATAATTCTTCCTTGGATTACTAGTCTCCTGTATTTTGAAAAAAGATGGGAATATTTTCTCCCCTTTTATTTTTTCATATGAGTCAACCAACCCCTCCTGTTACTCAATCCATATGAAACATCATCACAGTCACAGCTGTACCAGTGGTTAGAACTGCTATGTCCAGGCCTGGAGCTTGATGGGACTGTGCTCTTATTGATGGCGAATGTAGATGTCACTCACTCACTGAGGTAAACAATTCCAGGACTGAGCAAACCAGAGACTCTCATACAGTATTATCATTGCTATTATTATTTATTTCTTTGCAGACATCCTTAATTCAGTTTCAGTGAAAACCAAGTGGAGAAAGATTCATTTCCATATTTGTGTGTGTGTCGCAAACCCATCCAATAAAAAATAAGATTATGATACAGTAATAATGAAAATAACAAGAAAATGTACTAAAAACGTATAGATGTATATTGTGGCAACACCAAGCCATTGACAATTTAAAATTAATTTAGATTTGAATAACTTAAAATTGCATGGAGGCACCAGTACACCAACCTTTAAATAACTTAGGCTACATTTAAATAACTTATACATCATACGAATAACATGCTGAATCACTCAAGGCAGAAGAGTAACATTATTTAGTAAGAAGCTATAGTTAATATAACAGTACTGATATCTAAGTTTGCTAACCTTAGCTAACTAAAACTAGATTTCTCTTACTGTTTAATAAGACTGATTAATTAATCTGGTACATTTTTATACAATGTACATTATTAACTTTGACCCATCCGCTAATAGAAAACTACTGCTGTACTCAGTTGTGGCTTCATTTTCAATTAGATGCCACTTTCTTCTAATCACAAATGTAACCACTATGATGTACAGGTTTGTAGTTTGTTATTAGCGGGTGGGTCAGAGTTTTGATTTTAATTCGGCCCTTAGTCTTCTGATCTGCCAGTTAACCAGATACCTTTCAGGATAACTTGACAGAAGTCTGGCTTTTTCTGTATCTCAAAGCAAGCTTAAAGTCCAGCTGGGTAAATTAGCAACACATAGCACCTATCCAAGTAAGAGCTCCATCCCTGCGCCAACCATTACACTGCATTAACCCCTTTAAGACCCAAGAACTCGATATTTTCATTTTTATTGAATAATAATAATACATTCCTATTCAGCCATGTTATACTTTGGATTGTTAGTCTTTAAATTGCTTTTTCAAACTCTTTGCCGAGTGAAATGCAAATCTCAGTTGATCCTCAGAACAGTTAAACTAATTACAGCTTGGTTGAAACAAACCTTTTATATTCATATACACTTGTTAGCAGAAATCACAGTTTTTAAATATACATATATATGCAGGGCATGTATATAAATATATATATAAACCTCAGTGCTCACTTTAAAATTAAAAAGTATTATAATGCTTGAAAAATGACATTTAAAAAATCGCTCAATTAATTTCAATGCAGCTTCTTTTTACTGTCATATCGAAACACAAGTGGTTGTAGCAGCTGGATAATTATTCACCAAACAAACTTCTTATAATTCTCTCTTGTCTTTGCCCCAGAAGTAATGTGTTTTTTTTTTTCTATTTCGGGAAGAATACAAGTAAATTAAAGAAATGTATAAGGATTGTTTAATGAACAAGATGTGGATTTTTTCTATTTACTTCAGTATCATACACTTTGGATCAATGTAGTGGTGATTAGTGTCTGGCTGTTTGTATCTATTTATTTATTTGAGGGGCAGTATAAAATCTCGATATAAATGTATATAGGAATGCACAGAATGTGTAAGCGAGTTATATTGATTGCACTCTTTTTCTTTACTTTTTAAAAAGGTTTGATTCACCTGAGCAGTTATTGGTTTAACTAGAAATGAAAATGGCAATGAACAACAATTGCGCATGTGGAGGCCTTTATTGAAAAAGTGTGCAGAAAAGATGCCTTTATAGAGAACATGATAAGTTATAGATAAAATCTAGCCTGAGGGTTATTTAATGTATTCAAACACTCACATTCTACTCTTTTAACAGTAATGTTTTTATTGTACTTACTCCAGATATCACTTTGCTATGCAACACAACATGCAGGTTAAAAGCATCTTCTGTAAAACAAAACAAACAGCATCTAACATGACACAAATTCAACAAGAATGTATTATTATCAATATTATCCAATAATAAAGAGTAGGCTTAAATAAAGTAGCTGGGTCTATAATACGTTGTGACAGGGATGCTCTTTGTAGGACTGGTGCTGTTACTGTTGGCATGCACTTTTATTATCATCACTGTAATAGGATTCACAGTGATGTCGGTGTGGTCTTTGTTTCGCAGTAATGTCATGTGACCAGGTTGACACGGGTTGAGGATGCTAGTGTGAAATGGACTCTAGATGCTAAACACTGATTGTGCGTATTTGCAGTTCTTGAATGAGCAGAACAGGCTTAGATTTTGCCCGTTATCACAGACAACTAAAGGAGAATAAATTAGGGCTGCCAAACAAGACTTGACAAGAATCCTAATTTACTTGGAGTGAGACATAGATTAATTCCCTAAGTTGAGAGATTTCCTATGGAGAAGTGTTAATTACTGTTGCTTCTTCTATCAGAGGTTCAACAGCTCTAGGAGTGGCTATTGTGGCAGTTCTCCAGCTTTCTTCAGACACACTCCAGCAGTCTGGAGGAGTACCTTACATAAAGCTTGATGTTTTCTCTTCTTGGGCCATTTCATTAGCAGTTCTTCAGATAGAGGGACTGCTACTTTCTTCTGCAGAGTAGCACAGCAAGGAAGCACTTCTTTGGGTACTATAATTGTCCTTTTTCATGAAATTCCCAGTTCACTTCTAGCTGGCTGTGGTGTCGTTGAAGATGAAGAAGGCTATTAAAGCCCTAAAGTTCTCGACTGAAATAAATGTTTGCATGAGAAAGACTTTAAATGGAATCCATGCTCTCATGAAAAACGCAGCCCTACTGAAGTATAGGCATCTCCTGTTAACATTCAGCTTGACAGGAATGTGCAGATCCTTTTCTAACTATGGCAGACTTGGGATAATTGTGAATCTGAATACTTACTTTTCTACCATTCTAATATAAAACCTGCCACCAGCACCTTAGATGAAAATATAATATACATTAACAAAATATCAAAGAACCGACTCCTAATTGGCTGATGTCTGGTCCTGGAAGGCTGCAGTCCAGCAGGTTTTATAGGTTTCCTTCAATCACCCATAATTTAATAATAAGGAAAGTGGTCAAATTTGTCCAATTAAGCCAATGATCAGTTGAACTAGGCAGTTAGGAGTTGACGTACAATGAATACCTTAAGCCAATACAGCCCTAGAGGACCAGGATCCAGCACCCTGGCTTATGCGGCTAAAATCCACACAAGGAAAGCAGGGTGAATCATATAGCCTGTAACATGTAGTCCTGAGGTCTGAGACCAATTCAATGCTCCCAGTGGGTTTTAACAATTGGTCGGTGTGCCTTTAAAGATGGCATGATAATATGGCATGATAAACTACCGCTAATCTGCCCCAAGTTCATTTTACTCTTATTGGGAGTGAAGTAATATATTACTAGTGGAGTAGTGGTCAGGGCTCCCTCCTGGGTGGAAAGTTGTGGGATCATTCCTAGGTTCGGGACACTGCCATTGTTCCCTTCAGCAAGGTACCTCACCTAGATTGTTCCAGTAAAAAAAGAACATGTTTAAATGGGAAATTGTATGTAAAACATAATGTGATATATTGTCACATTTTTTAAATTGCCCTGCCTAAGAAATAAATTGTAATTTAATAGCTCTTGCTCTATTTTTAAAGCTGTATATTTGGTGACTGTAATTCACCTTGGGAAATGGTGTCAACTAATAAATAATAACAATAATATTCACCAGGCAACTTTGAGACCGGACAGGATTGCAAAGTTCCCCTTAACCGGAAACAAACGTACAAACCGGTACTCATGATTCCTGTCACTGATCAGACAAAGTGTACATCCTTTTTTAGATTCTGGGCATTTCTTTCTAATGAATAGAAGTAGCTGCAGAAGCTTATTTTTTGGGTTGCTTTTATGTACATTTTTCTGTGTCTGAGAATCTGAAATGATTTTGTTGGCTATGTTGAGCAGATTGTATCTGTATCTGCTAGAAAGAACAATGTTGTGTTTGCTGTTTGAAAGACTGACCTTCTATTTAAATATTTAAAATAACTTTTGTGCTACATGCAATACTTACCTTTTATTTTGTCCTCTCTATATAAAACATTGTTTTTTAGAAATTCAGACTTCACCTGAATCTCCTGAATTTTTGAATCAGGATTATATTATAGTTATTGAGGTATGTTTTTGGAGGACCTCATATGTGAAGTGTTATAAATTGTGCATGGTCAGTCAACAAGGTAAGCAGCTGCACAAAGCAATTCTAATAAAATGGTTTCAGCCTCACAGCCACAATAATGTTACAGTCTGCCCTGTTTGATTATAGCAGTTTTAAATGGAGAATCATTGAAGTCCAGGATTAACTTAAACTATTTATATAGACATTTGTGTAAGAATACCTACTGGGAAGGGAGTGGGAAATGAGCATGCGTGGATATAGTTTATTTATTCATATTTCTAGTTACCTTTGCAGCAATGTTATCCTTCTGCAGTAATCAGTCATCCATTAATCTAGTCCCTGCCACACTTTAAAGAATCTGAACTGTAGAGGGGAGACGAGGATAGCTATTAGATGTCAAATACACAGGAAGATGATAAGGAACTAGTAGTCGCACTGCAATTATGCACCCTCTTCTTAGTGTCCTTGCCCTCCTCTGAAAGAAGGAGCGTTTTAATCTAGCTGACATTCTGCCCATCTTAACTTCCCTGCCCTTGAAGAAACAGTACAGGAAATGGCATTGTTATGGTTCAAGTACAATAGTCCTTTAATCTTCACTGGTAGGAATCAATAAATAACTAAAAGGAACATGTCTGACCAGTAAAGCAGTTTTTACTTTGTGTTTGTTATAATATTTATTAAGCAGTACATACAAGCTAACCTAAAAGACAGGACCAAAGCTTACCAAAGCTGTTTTTTAGGATTTTAATTGCATTTTCCATCTGACCGTAACAGTTAAGTTCTACAAACAAGAGAAACCAAAACTAATCATATTTGCATTCCGATTTAAAATAAAATACCATTGAAAAGACATATGAAGATAAAGTAACTAAATAATAATGACTGCTAAAACTTTACAATGCTTTCGCAATAAATTGTTAAATAAAGAATACAAAGGTTGCAAGTCAAGTTTCCAAATGTGAAAACCTGATGCATTAATTCCAAAGAAAATAATTGACAACTGCACCAATCAGCCAGTTGAGCCTTCCAGATCTCATGGGACATCTTAGAAAAACAGCAAAGATCCCCTTGTGGCTGTAAAATGTCATTTTTGCTCCATAGTTAAGAAACTGGGGGGAATAAAATGTAGAAAATAAATAAATAAATGAGACAGGCTAATGAGTCTCCAGGGAAGCTTCCGTTGTGCATGGTAAATCAGAAAATACTTATCTAATGAGTTTGAGAGGGGATATTATTATTGTGCAATGCAATCCCACCTCACATAAGAATGAGCTACTAAGAGATTATGCAATTCGAGAACTCGGTCTTGCGTTGTTCCAAACCAAAAATGCAAAGAAGTCCCAAGAGCAAAATTATTATTGCAAGATTGTTTGGCCCATTTAATGCATTAATCACTGTCATGCACAATCAATTAAACCCTGCCACACTGTTGAGCCCGACAAGTCCATGTGCTTAAGATACACTTCAGTTTGCAAGGCTGTCCCCTCTCAGGAACTGTTAACAAGAGGCCTCATAATGGGGTGTTAAAACTGCTTGAAATGCTATTTGCAGCTTAAAGCAGGCATGTGGTGCTCATCCTGTCAGAGTAAAGACTAGCACAGGGTCTGTGTACGACAATGAAGGGAATCCCAAAGATGAATGGGCCACAGTCAGTAAGTTAAGAATCCAAAAGAATTATCCAAAAGGCCAGGCTCCTGGTTCGAGGTTGACTGCTCTTTCAAGTCTAAGGTAATACAAGCTCAGTAACAGGTTTCTGTAGCCTACATAATGAGCACTGTTCCACTACCTAAAGTGTTGTCTTTTACCTTCTGCTTGACTTGAATTGTCAGCATCTCTTGCTCAATTTATCTTTTTCTCTCTCGGCACTAGACTGAGAAGAGCCATCAGAATATATCCATGAATGAGGGAACATCTTACAAGATGCCAGAATTCTTCTTCTTTAAATGAGATCAACGGGGATAGGTCTGAAATCTTAAGGAGACAGAAAAAGGCAAGGTCCTTGCTGGCCCACCTGGAAATGGAGCGGGAGCAGGCTGAGGGTAAAAGGTAAATGCACACATGCTGGGTAAAATTGTTGTAGTAGTAGTGGTAGTAGTAGTAGTAGTATAGTAATTATTGAGCACTACAGGCAGTAGTCTGTATAGATAATACTTCAGAAGCTGGATCAAATCACAGCCCAATTGTCTGGGTAGCACAAGTCTGTCCTGTCTCATCACTGGACACACATTCCACTGTGAGCTGTCCACTACCAATCCCTGGAAAGGGATGGGATTCCAGTAAAAGGTATTTTGTGTCAAGAACACATTACAATCTTGAAGTCCAGCATTGCTGATCTCATTTACCCGATGAATAGCTGTTCTGCTGGCGTTTACTAATGGCACTGTAAAATTCTGATTTGATTTTCATCTCAAATACTGTTTATTCGAAAGAGCTGAAAATGGAATGCATTTCATGTATCTTTATAAATGTACTTTGATCTTCAAGGTGTTGTAATGCATGTTCCTTTTTCTGCCTCTGCCGCATGTTTACACAGCTGACACTTTCTCTGCATCTATTAATTGAGGATTGTATTCCATTAGGTAAAACTATTAGTTTTCTTGCAATTTCCCTCACAGAATTCATATCTGAATACCGTGATCTAAGCAGAGTTTGTGCTAGCCTTTTTTTTTTTATGGGCAACATGGCCAATAACATTCCTGAATTCCGGTCATATAGAACAATTATCGGACATATGTTTTAAATAGCCATATAATAGCTTACATTTAAACAGCAATAAAACACAAACACTATGATCCAACAAATGTATTTTATTTAGTCAGCAGAATGAACTCTTCACAAGCATATAGGCTACAACAATAAAATAAAACCAATAGCCTTGCTATTGTTAATAAAATAAAGACAATAGCCTACATTAAATGTACGTCTCTTTGCATTCCAAGCCCGTCAAATTAAATAACTTGAAAATAAGCTAAATGAAGACAAAATTAGGTCTAAAAAATAATAGGCTGGTCGGTCCGAATTCTGCGTTTGTCAAGTTCCCGTTTATTTGCGGCGCGACTTCATTGAATAGAAGTGCTCCGCTGCTTGTGCAAAGTTGAAGCCATGCAACCCCTTGTCACAACTTGCAATTCTCATCAACCTTGTCACCTTGTCACGCTCTGCAGGCACACTGGACGCAGGAATTGTGCAGGCAATCTTTCCCAGCATTGCCAGGACAGGATACATTTCCCTGAATTCCCCGATGACCGTTTCACAGGCCGTGTGGTATTTCAACCTGCTGTACCCACGCAGTGCTGTCCTCATCGGCACTGCATCTCGCTCAGTCACATGACCAAACTCTCAGTGATGTCTTACTGTGACAGCGAGCGTAGGCTTGCTGTTGTCTTGGCGCCATGTCTTATAGGTCACACAATATTAGGCTATTTAATATGCTATTAATCTATCTATCTATCGACTATCGTCTGTTGCTGTCTGTCTACCGTGGTGTCTGTCGGGAGTGTGCATGTGTGGCGGGAGTGTGGAGGAGTGCGCAGAGCTTGAGTGAGTGAGTGAGTGAGTGAGTGAGTGGGGTTTTTCCCCGTTTTTTCTTCTCTCCTTCTTGCCTTTTCTTTCTTTGTGTTGGTTTGGGTGGTACAAAAGTGTATTACTGTTTGGGTTTGTGCAGGGAAGCAGACTTTTGTCAGCGATCGCCATGGCTACACCCGAGTTGGGGAGACTGGGGTTTAGTAACCTGACTCGCCGTCACGGCATTAAACTTATTGTGGATGCGATCGTCCCAGTAGAAAGATGCGTCATTGAATTGGGGAAAGTGGTGGGGTGTGGGAATATTAAATCCGCATCTCGGATGAATAAATCTGTTGTTTTTCTTGCTAATGAAGCGTTAGTGCGGAGAGTGGTTCTGGAGGGTTTAGTTGTCGATGCAGTCCTGGTGTCTGTCTTGCCGCTTGCAGTCCCGGCTCGGAAAGTTACTATTTCCAATGTGCCGCCATATATTTCCAATGTCGTTTTGATCACGGAGCTGAGCCGACACGGGCAGATTATGTCGGATATCACTATGATACCGCTGGGTGTAAAAGTCCCGAGCTGAAACATGGTGTATCTTTTCGTAGGCCGCTGTATATGTTGTTTCCTGATACCTACGGGGAGTTGAATGTTGCCTTTCGTTTTCGATTGGATGTCTGTGACCATGTTGTGTTCGCTACGTCTGATCTCATGAAGTGTTTTGTCTGCGGCCGTGAAGGTCATATTGCGAAGAACTGCAGGAGATCGAGGGAAGAAGGGGGTGGCAGTGCTGCGGTGGAGGAGGGCACGTAGAGTCTGGGTCAGGGACCGGGGACGGGCAGCGGGCCGGACCGGCGGGTGTGCAGGACGGGCAGCGGGCCGGACCGGCGGGTGTGCAGGACGGGGAGCGGGCTGGACCGTCGGGTGTCGGTGCGAAGGTTGGGATTTGTGGTGTTGGGGTGCTTTGTGGGAACGGGGTGCCGGTACAGGTAGTACATGCTGTACTGGGGTGTGTGGGACATGAGAGTGGGGAGACTGTGGCTCTGGCTGTGGTTGCTACTGTGATGCCTGAGAGTGAGATTGCTCTGCAGGAGGCAGGTTTTTCCCACGACGCTGCTCGTGAGGGGTCTATGGCAGATCCGGCGCTTGAGATTCGGCCAGCAGAGGTGGCAATGGAGGGGGAGGTGACGGCTGAGAAAGGGGAGTTTAAACTTCCTAAACGGAAACGTGAGAAGAAGGGTAGACCCATTGACAGTGATGCGAAACGCAGTTTTGTCGCAGAAAAGCAGGACGTGGAGCGCGGTGTCTGCACTGCGAGCAGGTGGGAGTTGCTGGCTGAGGCCGGGACTGCGGAGGGCAGCGGGGCCGGCGAGAGCGATGAGGAGGGGAGTGACTCTGATCTGTCTGTCTGCCAGTCCGCTGCTCAAAGGGGGCTACAGCACACAGAGTATAAGGGAGTTTTTGGAGTCGGTTAAGGGGAGACGTGGGATCAGCATTGTTGATCACTTTCCCGATTTTAAACTTTTTAAGTTCAGCGGCGTTGGTGCTGCGGGAGTCTAAAGGGCTGGGAATGGAAAAAAAAGTGTGATCGCCTGAAAAACCGGATGGCTAAAGTCCGTATGTCCCTTAAAACAGGCACCAATGTATGAGCTCATTCGTTTGTTTTCCCCTGGCGCTGTGTTGTGGTTTGTCATAGTCTGTGTTTCCACTTTGTTTTCATTTCCTCCCTCAGTGCGTGCGCCGATATTTTGCACACTGAATATAAATGGGGGGCGAGATGTCGTGAAGAGAGCTACAGTGTTTGATTATTTGGTGCAGAAACTTGTCTCTAGCATTTCTGCAAGAGACGGCACACTGATGCTTTGAATCAATCGGACTGGTCTACAGAGTGGGAGGGGGAGGCCGGAGTTGCGATTTTATTTGCTCTGGACTTTAAGCCTGAGAGAGTTACAGTGACTGAAATTGTGCCGGGGCGCGTCTTAATGGTTAAAGTGGTGATTGGTAATACGACTTTTAATTTAATTAACATTTATGCACCTAATGACGGCAACGAGAGGATTGCTCTTTTTAAACGTCTTCCTGGTGTTTTAGATCAGTGTGAGCCCGCTGACTCTTTTATTGGGTGGTGATTTTAACTGCACTGAAAACTGTAGGCTTGATAATACTGTGGAGCCCAACCCCGGGTCGGTTAGAGAGCTGAAATCAGTGTTGACAGCTTATGATGTGGTGGACGTTTGGCGAATGACACATACAACTGACAGGCAGTATATGTGGGCTAAATGCATTGTAGGAAGGGTCTCCTTGGTCAGGCTGGATAGATTGTATATTTTTAGACACCAACTAAATAGCTTCATTTAACCGAAAATCTCTCCTACTGGGTTTTCTGATCATAGTTTAGTGGCAGTAGAAGTGGTTTTTCCTTCTGCACGGGCTCAGTCCTCTCATTGGCATCTAAACATTCAGTTGTTACATGATACTAAGCTTTTGAAATGCTTTGCCTTTTTTTGGGAAAGGTGGCAGAGGCAAAAACATACCTTTCCTTCCCTGAGGGAGTGGTGGGACATGGGCAAAATTCAGATAAAACTGCTCTGTCAGCAGTACACTGAAAATATTACACGGAGGATAAGCACAGCGATGAGAGAACTGGAGGCTGATATTTCCGAGCTCCACAGAGCCTTGGAGTCTGATTTCAGCACTAGGCTGTTTGAAGACCTGACTTTGAAGAAGCAAGGGTTAGCGGATCTGTTGGGCACGCAGGTACAGGGGGCGCTGGTTCACTCCCGGTTTCTGAGTTTGTCGCAGATGGATGCACCTACGCAGTATTTCTTTGCCTTGGAGAAGAAGACGGCACAGCGTAAGATGATGCACTGTTTACAGACTGCAACTGGCCAGCTGCTGCAGGAGCCTGGGGAGATTCGTGGGCTGGCGGTCCAGTTCTAGAAAGAGCTGTTCACAGCTGAGGCTGTGGACAAGTCGGTGGAGGCTCGCCGTTTTCTCATGGACCTGCCTGTAGTTCCTGAGGTGGAGAGGCAGAAGCTTGAGGGGGAGCTGACACTGCTGGAACTTTCCGAGGCCCTCAGTGGACTGCACACTGGGAAATCACCAGGCATTGACGGCCTACCAGTGGAGTTTTATCGCACTGTATGGCCACAGATAGGAGGAGATCTGTGTGCCGTCTTTTCTGAGTGTGTGCAGGACTGTGAACTGCCTCTGAGCTGTCGGCGTGCGGTGCTGACTTTACTCCCCAAGAAAGGGGAGATCTCTGACATCAAAAACTGGCGCCCAATCAGTCTCCTATGCTCAGACTAAGATTCTGTCCAAAGCCTTGGCCAATCGCTTGCGTACAATGCTGGTTTCTGTGGTGCAGCCGGATCAGATGTACTGTGTGCCCAATAGGTCCATTTTTTATAGCATTTTTTTAGTATGGGATATATTGGCCGCTTCCAGTCTCTTCGGTTTTAATGCTGGTCTTATATCCTTAGATCAGGAGAAGGCCTTTGATAGAGTTGATCATTCCTACCTTTTTAGTGTTTTTAGGGCTTTAGGCTTTGGTCCCAGGTTTGTGGGGAAAATTGAAGTCCTCTATCGTAATGTTTTCAGTGTGTGGTGTGCTTAGCTCTCACTTTCCGATCCAGAGGGGAATCCGTCAAGGCTGTCCCCTGTCTGGAATGCTGTACTCAATGTCTGTAGAGCCCCTCATTCACAGACTCCGCTCTTACTGACTGGCCTCTCTATTCCTGATGTGCCCATGAATCCTGTGAGAGTGGTGGCCTATGCTGATGACATCTCGGTGCTTATCACTAATGATGCTGATGTCAGGGTGCTAGGTGATTGCCAGGAGTGTTTTGAGAGAGTGACCTCTGCCAAAATTAACTGGCTTAAGTGCAATGCCTTTCTGATGGGGGACTGGGGAGGTGGAAGCCCCCCAGCTTTACCGGCAGGGCTGCAGTGAAACAGGCGGGCTTTCAGTTTTTTAGGGGTGTGGCTGGGGGAGGGCGGAGGGGCTACAGAAAATTGGGATGGGGTGCTGGAACGTGTACAGGGCAGGCTGCAGAGCTGGCGCTGGCTGGTGACTAAATTGTCCTTAAGGGTAGAGTGCTGGTAATTAATAATTTGGTCACATCTTCGGCACAGACTTCGGTGTGTGGATCCCCCAGGTTTACTTCTGAAGGCCATTCAGAAGATTTTGCTGCAGTTTTTTTGGGATGGCATGCACTGGATCAAGCAGAGTGTGCTGTTTTTGCCTGTGCAGGAAGGGGGGCAAGGGTTGATGGATGTCTGTAGTAAGGTGGTGGCTTTCAGACTCCAGTCTCTCCAGAGGCTACTTTTTTGCTCTGAGCCTCACCCTTGGAGGGATCTGGCATTTGCGTTTTTGCACAGAGTAGGGGGTTTGCACTGCGATAGGCAACTGTTTTTATTGGAGACTGAAAAGCTTAATCTCTCGGTTTTACCTGTGTTTTACCAGCGACTTGTTACTGCATTACAGATGTTTCAGGTACGCTCTGATTTTGGGTCTTTGGGGTTGAGGGGTCTTTTGGAACAGCCCCTGGTTTGTAATCGGTCCCTGAAGTGTTCACTTTTAAAGTCCGAGAGTTTTACTTCTCTGTTGGTGGCTAAGGGGTGTTTTAAAGTCGCTCACTTTATTGATATGGACCAGCGCAGGTGGAAGACCCCTGATGTCCTAGCTGCTGTGTTAGGGGTGTGGTCTCAACGAGTTATTGGTGTGTTTTTAGAACAGTTGCACTCAGCTTTTTCCAGAGAGGCTTTGTTGCTGCTGAGGGATTTTTTCTCGGGGCAGTGGACCTGCAGCCTGAGCCCCCAGTGGTGTCTTTTCTGATCACACCAGCAGTGGTGCAGTGTCTGGATACACCATGGAAGCTGCTGCAGTTTAAGGAAAACTATGACATCCAATTTCAGGGATTAGACAAAAAAGCACTTTATTTTTTATGCATCAAAATTCGGCACTACCCTGACCTTCGGAACCTGCCTGACACTCACTGGCGTGCACAGTTAGGTGTAGTGCCTTCTATCACTCCTGCTTGGTGTGGTCTCTATAGACCACCGATGCAGAAGAGAGTGGGGGACCTGCAGTGGAGAGTTCTGCACAGCATTGTTGTTACTAACGCTTTTTTATGTGTCATTTTGCCAGGCGTGTCTGACCTGTGTGTATACTGCCAGCATAGGGAAACAGTGTTCAACTGCTTTTTACATTGCTCTTGGCTGCGGCCTCTGTTTGTCGTCCTGAAGGGGTAGTTTGCTGGGCTGGGTGTCCTGTTCTCTGACAGTGTTTATTTTCAGGGTACAGCATTGCAAGAACAGGACTCGCACAGTACAACTGGCGAACTTCCTTTTGGGCCAGGCCAAGCTGGCCATCCTCAAAAGTAGGAAGAATAGGGAGAGAGGGGTTCTCACTGGGGATGCAGGGCTGCTGTTTAGAGTGCAGGTGACATCCAGGGTGAGACTGGAGTTCACCTATTATAATCTGGTCCACCGACTGGACATGTTCCTGTTGGTGTGGGGGGTGGGGGGAGTGTTGTGTGAGGTTGTGAACGGTGTCCTGCAGATGACTTTGTAAGTTGGAGGAATGTGGGGGGAGTGGGGGATGGGAGGGTTTGTTTTCTTTTTTGCTAGGTTTTGTGAATGGTGATTCGGGAGTATACTGTTATTTATTTATTTATTTATTTCCTGGATTCCTGGCATGTTGTTTTTCATTTTTATGCAACAACCAAATGAGTGCCAAATTTGACATGGAATGAACTGCTTGTTAGTTTTGTTTCTTTTGTTGAATTGTCTATAGCATAGGGGGGAGTATGTTATTTACTGTTATTGGGTTTCAATGTTTTTCATAATTTCTTGTGTGTTTCCTTTAGAACCTTTTTGTTTCTATCTATTTGTAACTATCCTTGTTTGTCGGTACCAATCTGTTGTTTTCTGTCTGTCAGTTTCTTGTCCGTTTGTGTTAGTTTTTGTATCTTTCTATCTGTCTTTTGTGGGTTGGGGAGCTTGCAGGTTTTGTGGTTTGGTGGACAGGAGTATACTGTGTATTTGTATCCTGTATTTTATGGAATAAAGTTCACTTTAAAACCCATCTATCCATCCATCCATCCATCCATCCCTCCCTCCCTCCGGACATATTGGCCGTTGATATTTTCATCTGCCGGACAACTACATGTGATGCCGAAAAGTCGGCATTTGCCGTGTTATCTAGAGCCATAAATTAATGGTTTAAGTAATATTTCTACTTAAAAGGATTTAAATTCGATTTTCAGGAGCCTCAATATTTTGACCATCTTATATACTGACAAATACATATGAGATGTACTCAATATTCTACCATAGACAGAGAAAATACACTGTTAATGCATAGCACTACAACAGCTAAGCCCCCGGGTTTGAGTGGTAACAGACTGTAAAGTATGTTCTCTGTTTCTCTTGTTTTTTCTCTCGAAGCAGTGTGGGACTTTGTATTTCTTTGTAGCCTAGGGGAAATACAATATTCTACATTAACATTATGCTTCTATGGATATTCACCCAGTATTTAGGTGGAATATTTGGATGCAAGGACCTGCCTTCTTGGTGGCATTCAGCATTCCTTAGATTCTATTGCATTTAAAATCATTCAGCAATGATGTTCTAGTGCTTGTTTCTCAATTTAATCATCTCTAGAATCAGGCTTTCATGATGCATGCATTGATGTCCCTATATGTGCTTTACAAGGTCATAGATTTGTTGTAATCTACAGTTTTCGTCCTTGAAATTGATGTATAACTATTATGTATTTTTTTTCTTGACCTGCTTAATAATTGATACAAATGAGAACATTATTTTATTTGACCATGTAAGGGGTTTTCTCTGTATACTTCTTGCGTGCTTGATCTTCAAACCCCACTTATCTTTCAAATCGAGGATTCTGCCCAATGGGGAAGGGGCCTATGTCATTACCATGGTACCACTGTGAATGTACACGACCATTCAAAAGTTTGGGGTCACTTAGAAATGTCATTGTTTTCCATGAAAACTTTGCTTTCATCAAATAATCCTCCATTTGCAGCAATTACAGCCTTGCAGACCTTTGTCATTCTACTTGTCAATTTGTTGAGGTAATCTGAAGAGATTTCACCCCATGCTTCCTGAAGCACCTCCCACAAGTTGGATTGACGTACCATACGGTCAAGCTGCTCCCACAACCGCTCAGTAGGGTTGCGATCCAGTGACTGTGCTGGCCACTCCATTATAGACAGAATACCAGCTGACTGCTTCTTCCCTAAATAGTTCTTGCATAGTTTGGAGCTGTACTTTTGGGTCATTGTCCTGTTGCAGGAGGAAACTGGAACAGGGTATGGCATTGCGTTGCAAAATAGAGTGATGGCCTTCCTTCTTCAAGATACCTTTACCCTAGGGATGCACCAATTAATCGGCCAGCAATCGGTATTGACAGGTTACAGGCCAAAAATGTAATAATCGGTATCGGCAGACTACTTCAAAATGGCGATTACTTGTACCACCAATGCTTGTACCCCATTCATACAAATCCGAGGTAAAATAGACTACCTCTGATGCAGGAAAGAAATGTATCGGCTTTGAAGACGGGTCTCCCTTTGCGTACCTTTCATTTCTAAAAAATACACCATATGTCAAATTGGTGGCCTTTTATCCTATGTCTGAATGGGGTATAAGTCTTTTCTTATTCAAATATATGGAAGAATAACTTGTATAATTAAAATGAGCTGAAATTAGAAGCCTTATCAGAAACAACATTTTTATTTAATTTATGACAGGGTAGAAAGTTACAGAAATGTCATAACATCGGTATCGGCATCGGCCGATTATGTTATATGAACATCGGCTATCGTTATCGGCCAATAATTTTCTTATCGGTGCATCCCTACTTCACCCTGTGAAAATCTCCCACTTTACCACCACCAAAGCACCCCCAGAGCATCACATTGCCTCCACCATGCTTGACAGATGGCATCAAGCACTCCTCCAGCATCTTTTCATTTGCTCTGCATCTCACGAGTGTTCTTCTTTGTGATCCGAACACCTCAAACTTAGATTCATCTGTCCATAACACTTTTTTCCAATCTGCCTCTGTCCAGTGTCTGTGTTCTTAAATTTTTATTTTTATTCTCCAGTCTAAGACCAGCACCCCAGAGTCACCTCTTCACTGTTGACGGTGAGACTGGTGTTTTGCGGGTACTATTTAATGAAGCTGCCAGTTGGGGAACTGTGAGGCGTCCATTTAGCAAACTAGACACTCTAATGTATTTGTCCTATTGCTCAGTTGTGCACCAGGGCCTCCCACTCCTCTTTCTATTCTGGTTAGAGCCAGTTTGCACTGTTCTGTGAAGGGAGTAGTACACAGCATTGTACGAAGTTGTACTTCAGTATCTTGGCAATTTCTCTGATGGAATAGCCTTCATTTCTCAGAACAAGAATAGACTGACGAGTTTCAGAAGAAAGTTCTCTGTTTCTGGCCATTTTGAGCCTGTAATTGAACCCACAATTGCTTATGCTCCAGATACTCAACTAGTCTAAAGAAGGCCAGTTTAATTGCTTATTTAATCAGCACAACAGTTTTCAGCCGTGCTAACAATTGCAAAAGGGTTTTCTAATGATCAGTTAGCCTTTTAAAATGATAAACTTGATTAGCAAACACAACGTGCCATTGGAACACAGGACTGATTAGGGGATAAAATAAACCTTTTTTTGGCCACTAACCACGGTGTCTGGTAGAAGGAAAAAACTTACCAGCCACTTGGTATTTTTACCAGCCAAAGGCAAACATCACCAGAAATACATGAGGGTGCGTAAATGTGTGGTGAACATGTTAAAACGTGGCATTTATTCGGGTAATTAATCAATCACCATAACAAAAGCTAATTGCACACCTGTATAGACTAGACAGGTGTGTATGAGGGAAAAGGATCTGGATAGAAAAAACATGCTCCCACACAGTTTCTACTTGCAAGTGTTATAAGATCTTTGATCAAAACATTGCAGTCTATTGAATTATAACACTTCCTAGTAGAGACAGTGTGCGGGAGCATCTTCTTCAAATTAATCAATCACATATGCAATAACATGGCAGCTGATGGGGATCTGTATAAACACTAACACATGAGAAGGGGTGTTATAAGGTGACGCATTGCTCTTCATACTCGTCTTCCTCTTCACTGCTACTCCCTTCTCTGGGTTTCTGCACATCATTAAAAGTATTTAATTGGATTGGCTAGATATTCATAGAGCCATGGTCTGTGGTTGGGTAAAAAAATATCTCTAGGGATGATGACAGACAGTAACGTCCTTTCCATTGGCTATAGGCTACTATACTGTCACTCAGGCCAGCCCTCCCCTGCTTGCTTTATCTACTGTGGAAGGAAAGTTAGAAATTATTTCTCTAATACCTGTTAATCTCTCTTGTATACTTAAGAAAGATATGGTCAAGCTAGAAGGTCAGGCCAGAAGGTAGCTTGATTTCTGTTTGTTATTTATGATGAGAATCTTGCAGACAATGTCGAACAGTATGATTTAAGTTCCTGCTCCCTAATCCATGTGTTGATCTATGAACTCTGTCCTATAATGATATATGTTCTGCTTAGCTAACTTTTAAGATAACATAGTAATGACTTTCTGATTATAACCAGCTCTTTGATTTTTGTGTATAAAAGCTCTGACTGTTAAAATGAAGGCAGAGCAACTTTGGGATCTTCTTGATTCACTGTTCCTCTCCACGCTGCGTGTATTAAAGGCATTGCAACTAACGTTCCAACCTGATTTGAAGATGATTGTTCTTCCACATTATCTGGCGACGAGGATCGGGATCGCTAACCCTGACGGAGAGGACCGGAGTTGCCAGACCAGTGACCAGCAAAGCCGCACCAGCAGAATAATAAGGTAAGGGAGCCTTTTAAAATCCCTACTGCGGTGCTTTGTTTTCACTTGTCTGCTCGCCTGGCCCCCTGACGATCAGGTAACGCGATCTATATTTTAATTAAACAATGTTGCTTGCCTTACATCAAGTACTTGAGGCAGGAAATGTTTTCTTGCTTGTAAAGAAACAAAGGTTTCTTAGGGTTACCATAGACTTGACTGTGTCTTCTTGTTTATGAAGAAACAGGACTGTTTTTTCCTGCTTGGGTTCCCGCAGACTGGGGGTGCCCCAGAAAATTGACCCCCACCGCAGATTCATAGGCATAAATATGTGGTGAGGTCTCCGTCTTGATGCATCATCCGCACCTCCCGAGTGAAGTGAAGTGAAGACCTCTGCTACTGAAGAACTACAATGGCCGGAAACGGCATCACAGACTTCGGCTTGAACGAATTTTTCGGTAAGTCTTCAGATTCCATTCATTGTTACGGGATGTGTTATACACATGTTTTGTAATTAAGGCTATAACCTCTGTTTTAAGAACTGTAACTTTATTTTACAGACAGTCAACAATCTTTAATACCCAACGCGGAGGCCATAATTTGGAACGCCTCTGTGATTAACGAAGGTAAGCTTTAATTGTTTATATAGGAACTATGTTGTGTGTGTGTGTGTGTGTGTACGTTGCTGTGTTTGTGCTTTAAGTTAGCTGTTATATAATGTTTGTTAATGTTTTGAATTAATTACACAGAGGTTGCCGAAAGGATCAATGTTATCGAGATACTGAGAGAAGCTACCGTACCTATACGAGAGATCTACAGACTACGTAAGAACTAAATTATCTTTCATCACATTATCGGTACGGTAGGGTTAGACCTCGAGATGTTGTCCTGTTAGAACTGAGGGGTGATGATTTGTTTAGCAACCTGTCTGTAATGCCTTGTTACAGAGTAACGCATCCATCTTAGCCGATGAAAGTTTGACCCTGGTTCTAAATGTGGTGCGTGACCGTGAGGGAGGGGCTTGTAGAAGACAGTTGTCAAAATGTTTGAAGAATGACATAATCCGGATTAAGATCAGACAGTTAGTGGTGAGCTCCGATGGGGACAACAAAATCTGTTGCCTTTTCAGACATCTTCAAGTTTGAGGAGAAATTGTCTTTAAAAATTGTGGTGTGTGTGATAAATGACGTGTTTGTGAAATTTCAGATGCATTCTGACCCCCACGAACAGACGCTGTTTCTCTTCCTTAATGATAGTCATTACATTGGAATAAAGAGTTTGACGGCTTTTTTGGGTTGTTCGTACGTTTGCCCCTTCTGTTATGCGGCATTCAACGATAAGCTTAAACACCGATGCGCCGGTTACTGCAATGTTTGTTTCAGCCCCCAGTGTCGTAAGGGGTTGTCCCCCACCATCCGCTGTAAAGATTGTTTATGGATCTGTCTCTCAGCGTTCTGTTTTTCTGAGCATAAGGTGCCGAGGGTTAACAGCGAGGGTGTTGAACTGAGCGCCTGTGATCAAACAAAATATTGCCCCAAATGTCGTTTCCAATACCGGTTTCATAAGGGCAAGACCCACAAATGTTCGAAACAGCGGTGTCGGCTGTGTAAGGCCGACCTGACCCTAGAAGCCGAACACCAATGTTTTATTCAGTCTGTTAAAAAGGAGCCACTGCATAAACTGTATGTCTTTTTTGATTTTGAATGTTGCCAGGAAAAAGGGATCCATGTGGCTAATTATATACACTGTATAGACATGATGGATCGCGAGTGGTCGGCCAGCGGTGAGGATTGTGTCAGTGCTTTCTTTATAAAATACCGTAGTCTGAAATACCTCAATTACACGTTTATTGCACACAATGCTAAGGGTTATGATTCTTACCTTTTGATGAAGTATCTGGTGGAGAACGTGGTGACCCCTAAAATTATTGCTCAGGGGAGCAAGATAATGTGTTTCACCGATGAAACTTTCAACCAAAGGTACATAGATTCGCTGAATTTCCTACCCATGAAATTGAGTGCTTTGCCTAAAGCTCTGGGTTTCGCGTCTCAGAAGAAAGGTTGGTTCTGTCACAGTGGTTGGAATACCTGACTACCCGGGATGACATCATGATCAGTCACGCTTTAAACCGCGGGGAAGTCAAAATGGGTCCCTACCACTACCCCAGGTGGCTGGGGTGCGTACCGCTTACGAGTTTGCCGGTTGTATTTTCCACGGGTGTCCGCAATGTTTTGATCCAAACACCTTTAATCCTGTAACTCAAAAACTCTGTGGTGATGTGCACTATAATTTTCAGCAACGAATTGAAACATTAAAAAAACACCTATGGTTTGAACGTGGTGGTGATTTGGGAACACTAGTGGACCACCCTGAAGCAGCAGGATGAGGGGGTGTGGGTCTTCATGGAAACCTTTGACTTTCCAGAACGTCTCCAACCCCGGGAGGCATTATTTGGGGGTTGGACCAACGCCATCTGTTTACATTATGAGGTAAAGTCAGGGGAGAGAGTAGATTACTATGACTTCACTAGCTTGTACCCATTTGTCAACAAAACCAAAAAGTATCCCTTGGGACATCCAAACATTATTTATCGCGACTTTCTCGACATCAGTCATTACTTTGGCTTGATCAAATTCACCGTATACCCGCCCCGAGGTCTATTCTTGCCCGTGTTGCCTTACAGGTGCTCGGGAAAATTGATGTTACCTCTGTGTAGAACATGTGTGGAAACAATCGTCTAAATACAACCTTGATTAAAAACCCCGAACAGTTTATAGAATTCATGTTTTCCAAAGAACACGATGTATCCCACTTTCTAATTCATAAATGACCGAGTGGCCCAGGTGCAATGGCGGACCCCAAAAGATTTCCCCACCCGCCAGGGTAACGTTAATGTGTTTATTGCAATTTTTTCCACGGCTTACGCCCAGCTTGAACTGTACAACTTAATGGACCAACTACAGGAGCGCACGCTCTATCACGATACTGACTCTGTGATCTTTGTCACCAGGCCGGGGGATTGGGTCCCGCCCCTCGGGGACTACTTTGGGGAGTTAACGAGCGAGCTAGATCCTCAGGACCACATAGTGGAGTTTGTTTCAGGGTTCCAAAGACTTACGCATACAGAACAGCTGCTGGTAAGACATGTATGAAAGTTAAGGGGATCACTCTGAACCATTGTAACAACAAAATCATTATGATGACCCTGGTCCACAGTTTTGTAACTGAAAAAGACGCGCCTTCTCGTGAGATTATTACTTCCAGAAACTGAATCTATCTGAATTAAAAGGGTTACATGTTGGAAAATAGATCACTAAACAAACGGTTCAGGGTGGTGTACAATAAAAGAGTGTTGATGCCCGACTATAACACTCTACCTTATGAATATTAGCGGTGGTTTTGATAACAGACTTCAACATCCTTTTTCATGTATTATAGCCGGTCCCTCCAACTCGGGTCAGAGCTATCTTATAAAGAATTTCATAGAAAATGTGGAAGCGACCGTGTCCCAAAATCTCGACAACATAGTGTGGTGCTACTCTTGCTGGCAGCCGCTCTACGATGCTTTGGCGGCGAAAATAAAAAATCTGAAATTTGTACAGGGAGTCCCCGACTCGCTGTGTGATGATGAGTTGTCAAAAAGTCTAACTAATCTAGTGGTCCTTGATGACCTGATGGAACTGGCCAGTGACAATAGCGAGGTGGAAAATGCCTTCACAAAGTAAACTCATCATCGGAATTTAAGCATTATTTATTTAGTTCAAAATGTATTTTTGCAAGGTAAAAAAAGTCGCACTATTAATTTAAACACTAATTATATAATTATTTTTTTAAATCCCAGAGATAAACTACAGGTTACCGTCTTGGCTCGTCAAATGTACCCCAAACAGACAAAGTTCTTTTTGGAGGCTTTTGAGGACGCTACCAAAAAACCCTACGGGTACTTGCTCGCCGATTTTAAAGCACAAACCCCGGAAGACTTTCGTCTCGGAACAGGTTTGTGCCCTCCAGATTGGCCAGCCGTGTATGTGCTAAAGAAAAGGAAATAAATAAGCATGTCTGTTCGGATTAAAAGAAATCTACCACTTTTGCAGATGTTATTTGAGGGGAACCCGTGCCAGAGGAAAGCTGTGCTGGCCGCGGCCCCTTCGGATTTGATAGAGTCCCTGTGCGAAATAGCTTTAAACATCTTGCGTGGAAACATCCCCCTAACCCCTTCTCAACATTCTAAACTCAAAAAACAAAAAGCTGTTATCAAGATCATCGCTAATAAGAAGTATTCTATTAAAAGAAAAAGAAAGAAGATTAATCAAACCGGGGGTTTTATTGAACCACTCTTGAGCATAGCTGTGCCTTTCCTTGCCAGTCTTCTGGCTTCGAGCTCGGTTTAGTAATGGAACATGCTCGGAAAATGTTTTTGGTCCCTCAGGATCAGCTTGAAAAACTGAAAAAAAATGTTGCCGGTCCAGAAACCCTCCAACAAACTGTCGAAAATAACTTGGACTCTGAAATGAAAGCTATATTAGCCAGGGTTGATTTAAATCAGCATTCCAAACCCCAATTGTATAGTGCCACAATACAACAATATACAGTATCTGGTTCGGCAGGGGGAAAAAGATTACAACACTTTAACTTTAAACATGGCCTCTCGAGAAAACGGGATTGCGGATGAGGGGACTGTGGCTGATAAGGGTTTTGATGCTCAGCCCTCTGTGATAGCGGATACCGAGCCTGTTGAGGGTTTTTCCTCCTCGCCAGAGGTCGATGTTGTAACTGATGTTTTGAGAAACATGCCTTCCAGAAGCAAAACAAATGCTGAATATATCCTGCACAAAATGGTTCAGAAACCACGTGTAACGGCTTGGAATGATCAGGGTGAATTTGTTTTTAAAGGACAATTGATCAAAGGATCACATATGTTTGATCTGTTGAAGAGTGTCACTAGCACTAATAAGATCCCTGCTAGCTGCAGACCTGTAGGCTGGAATTCTTTCCTACATGCGATGGCCTGTCTGAACATCCCACAATCAACAGTGCCTAACCAGGAGACACGCCAAAAAATACACATGTGTAAAGAGGGGGGAGGCTGAATGGGAAGCTAAAACCTCAACTGCTCATTACTTACCCAGTGTTAAGCGAAGGATCTCAGGATCTAGTACACGTTGGTTTGCTTATTAATAGCCTGTTATTATTGTTTGTAAAACAGTGAATGAAGACCGACAACCGATTGTAATTATTTATTTTATGTTTTATTTTTCGAATGTTGTACAGATGTGTTCTTTATAACATGCCCCGTGTCTTCTATAATAAGTGTGTTAAATAAATGATTTGCTTCAAAGACTGATTCCTGTTTTTCTCCTTAACATACGTGACATCTTTTAAAATCCTCACAAGAGCAGCCAGTCTGTATACAAGGGTTGTTAGCACCATACGTTACAGGTATATAAGGGTCCGTATACATTGTCCTGACATACTGTCACTTTTTCATCATTCTGTTCTAAATCATCGCTGTACAGAGTCATAATGTCTGGATATGTTCGACCTTTAGCTCTATGATATAAGAAAAATGCACAATGTTGGCACAAGTGGTGGTCTGTAGAATCTGTACTTGACGCCCGTTTTAAAGGGTTTCTTGACAGTTGTTGAGCAAAAAGTTATGGATACTCCGGGGGAAAGGTCTGAAATCTGGGGGGTGACCGTAGGAATCAAAAAAATTCACCACGTTGATCCTCCCTTAGATAAATAGTGAACCAGTGTTCTCCAGGCATATTTTTAGGGTGAGTATTGATTATATACATCGCTGGTAAATTCTTGATCTTAAATTTAGGCAGCTGGTCACAGGCATAGACCCCTTGAAACCGTTTGCGGGTACATGAGGTAGCCGTCATGATGGTGTTGAGCTCTATGGTATTCATTTTAATAATAATCATACAGAATGTTTCTTCTCTGATTCACCTCAATAATGTTGTGAAACACAGCGTACACGATCATATTTACAGTGAGGGGTAGAGGCTATTTAAAACGCATCTCCAGACGCATGTTACCCGTTTTCACCAGTGAAAAATGTTGTCCACACTGTTCGTCGGGGGTCAGGTTGAATCTGTACAGCGTGTAGCCGCTGCAGTATTCCTGGCGATTGATCATCAGCGGTTGATCCTTGAGATGACGACCCGTAGCCAATACTAGACTGTAATATTCCCGAACAGCATTGCTGTTTTCAAAGTCCGGTTGAAAAGGCTTGGACGGCACCTGCACTCCGTCAACGTACAATGCTATAAATTCTGCGTTTAATGTTTAAAGTTAAAGGGGTTCTTGTTGTATACCCTGGTAAAGGCATCATTATCCACTAGACCTATAATAACCTGTTTTGGGAGCTGCCCTAGAAAAATATTTTCTTGGTTCATCACACGTGTCCCCGTGGGGATACTGTGGACTTTCATATAGACTCTTTCTTTCGGGTACTTGGCGTTTGCCGTCATTAATGCCTGGGCGTGTCCTAGTTTAACCGCTGGGGATACGGACACTTTTCACAAACAATGAGGTCGATAATATATTCAGTTTATATTTTTCAGTATCGGGAGTCATCAGACAGAAAGCATTTTTGCTCGGGATCATTTTAATTTTAATGTCTACCCTGTTGAGCATGAGTTTTTATTGAAAAAATATGTCCACATGAATATGCCCTATTAGCTCAAAGGTCCGGCCTTCGTCTGAAAAGGCTGCTCTTTTTTGCAAGCCCTCATTGAGTCCATCTGTATCCCTGTCGTCCATAGCTTCTGGGGTGTCTTTGAAGAACAGGCCAGGACTGAACTGCTTGCTTAGAGTCTCCTCACTATAATTAAGGATACACTCCATCATGGCTCTATAGGGGTAGGTATTGCTGCTTTGACTAATGAGTCGATCACCCAGGGTCACGTCCACTTGCGAAAACATGGTGGCCATAGGGTAATTGATGACACCAACGTTGGCTGCCTTCACTGTTGCATCCCCATCCTCCTCATCCACTCTGCAGTTGATTAAAATGACAGTGTTGTTCAAATCAATATAATCTTCCCCATTTCCCGCTATGAAAAACTCCAGAGGGGCCGTTTCTGAAATTGCGAAAAGAGGTAGTATCTCTACATAGATGCTTTTATCTATACTCGTTTGGGTGTACGGGACTGTAAACAGGTCCAGTTCTGATTTAATGCATTCTTCCGATAGGCTATGGAAAAAAGACATGTTTAAAAGATGTAACCTGAAGATCTATTGGGCTTTCTTTGAGACTTTCTTTTTGCAGGTTTTCTCTTCTGTTGCTTCCTTCTCCGAGGGATTCTGTGGTGTGTTGGAGAATGAGCGAGTCTTCGTTTTTTTGTTAGCTGGGGGTCTTCGCTGCCCTGGTGGGTGTCTGCTGCTTCTTCTTTTACCCCCGCCCCTCGACATCACCATGAGTCCCGAACCCTCCTGATGCTCATGGCTAGCTGAGCGGTTCATAACATTGGCGAACACATCACTAACAATGTTTTTAGCCGCTGATTTCAAGTCGGGTCTGGCTATAGCAAAGCCTCTCTTGAGCAGGGGTACGGCCATTCTAAAAAGACCACGAAAGAGTCCACCTAGCCCGGCCCCATACATAGTGGAGGATCCTACAAACCCGGGCAAGCCATTCCCGGCTTGCATTTTGTAATAATCAACATAGGCCAGAGGATCGACATAACCCCTCGAAAATGTAGTTTAACTATAATTTTACCGAAACGGAATGGTACGTTGATATTCTGATCTGATTTTACTTCGATCATGATGTTGTCAAAGTGTGTCTTTGAGACTGGTATGTAGTGCGACTTGTCATAAGTAATTGTGATCATGTCATTGCTTTTACCTTTAATAAGTACATTTCTCAAAAGAGGCACATAACTATCACCAACCCTCTGGTGGGCAATGATGTCCGTATAGATGTAAAGAGTGTAAAAACCACCTCTGATATCGGCCGGGAAGGGGGCCACCACGTCTGAGAATGAGTTCTCCGTGTCAGTATAGAAGCCTATTATACGTCCCAGGGCCCCGCTGGTTTGAATACTAAGGCCAGGTTTTGACACAATGTACACTCGGTTTTTAATAGGATTGTAATATAACTTGAGGCAGGGTTCCCGTCTGAGAACTGCTTATTCATCTCATCTAATATTTTATCCACGCTGTCGTAATAGCCCCCTTCGATCGTGAATGACCATTGACTCTTTTTAACATGATCAAAAACTGAGAAGTTGGCATCTTTATCTTGTAAAATAGACCAAGTGTAAGGATACTGTATTTCCGCCAAACCCACTTCCCACGAACCCCTTAGATCTATAGATTTTCCAAATTGCACTGTGTAACTGGATATTTCATTTTTAGGATATATATCGAGAGAGGAGTTACTGGGTAGAGTCACGTAGAAGCCACCTAATTCCATCTTGAGAAACTAAAGTAATGCCCCCCACCACACCCGCGGACATCTTGTTATAAGCCTTGAATAACACAAACCTGTTGCTCCGGGACTCAACTATTGAACTTTTCAGGCCAACCTCTCCATTGCACTAACACATATTTTTTCCGGTTTTGGTTTTTTTCCGCTATAATCTTTTCAACTCTGAATACTCTATCTTTACCCACAATAATTTTTTGTAACTTGGCAGCTTAAAACGTCCCTTCTATTTCCTCCCCGTCATAGTCTTTTAACCGGTACACGGGGGGGTCTCTAGCCAACTGTTCGGTAACTGTAAAATATTCATCAGTAAATGTTTGTTTATAACCTTTGGCAAAAGGGTTGCGCAGCTTTGAAACTCTCACCACATCCCCGACATTGAACTTATAAGTAGTTTTTTCTGTCTTAAAAAAGGGACCGTATACATTTGTATATACCTTAAAAGAATTACTCTTGTTAACATCTATAGGCTTCATTTTAATACTGGTGTGATATCCTCGGTTGTAAACTTCGATAAAATCCTGAACTTTATCAACATACTTGAACGTGTTGACAGCTGTAAAATATCTCCACATTATTGTCTTTATGGTGCGGTTAAACCTCTCCACAACCGATGCCTTAAGCTCATTACCGGTGGTGAAATGATGTATATTGTGTCTCTTCAACAGATTCTGAAATTCTCTTTTGAGAAACTCTTTTCCTTTATCAGTCTGCAGTTTTTTAGGACACCGACCCTGGGACAATATATCCTCAAAGGCCCTTGTCACCACACTACCTGTTTTATTGTGCAGAATTCGGATCCATGCGTATTTCGATAACACATCGATGCACATCAACATAAATTTGTGACCATTGTTATCTTTTGATAAATTTGACATATCGACTAGATCCATCTGCCATTGTGAGTCTATGTCAGTCACATAGACGCGATTTCTTTTAAAGTTAATTCTGAGCGGTTTATGTAGGGTATAGGCGTCTTGTGCCCTTAGCCATTCTGAAACAACCTCATCCTTAGCCTTAACCCCGGCTTCAGTTAGTCCTCTTTGAAAACCTTTCTTACCAGCCAAACCACCGGCCTTGGCCGGGTTGTAGTACAGATCCTTCATCTGGGGAGCTTGCAGAGTCATTCTGTCAGATCACACGACACAATGAGCAAAGTTTTTTATACATGTTTTTTTTATTCCATTTCAGGCGAACAAACACCTCTTTTTAGACAATTGAGAAAAGTATAACATACACAACAATTTTTTCTACGGTCCAAACAAAAAGAAATCAGATGATTGGTTACTTGTTCTATATCGACAACGACATGTTTTTTTATCACACACATCGATTACATACACAAATAAAACAACAATATGGGCTATTTTAAAAGTAAACAAAGGTTTGTTAAACATGATCAGTAAAAATTCATACAGATGATGATGAAAAGGACTAACATCCTTCTGGGCGCCCTCGACCATCTCACTCCAGTTTTCGTATCCCCCAGTCTCTGTTACGGCGGCCATGAAATTTTCCAGGTTTGAAAGTTGGTCATTATCTACGGTTAAATCTGTAGAGAAAAGGCTCGCATTGGCTACTTTTTTGTCAAGCACATGGTGTAATAGAGCTCTCAGGCTATCCACCGAGCGTTGATGGCAGATCCAGTTGCAGAAGCAGTCCAGAACATTTCCCATCTTCCAGGTCCCTCAGTTCTTTATGGAAGAAATACTCTTTTAGCTTCCTGGCGGTTTTTCACTCGGCTCATCCAGGTCATTGAACAGCTCAGTTTCTCATTTATATACTTCTCATTTTTCAACTCCAGCAAAATCTCATCTATGATTTTCTGGACTTGCCCGGAAGAGGCCCGCAGGTGGGAGTAAGATATCGCCTTGATTAGCGCCAGCTTCAGCCATGGTTTGTTCAGTCTTCTGTAAATCACATCGAAATAGTATCGGAAATAATAGGCATCTGGGTCAAACAGACAGCTGTGCCTCAACTGGCTGGGGTGATTCACTTCACAACCCTGACAGACTGATTTCAGGGTTTGGTCGATGAGAACCGGCAGAATATGTACCAGGGTGCTTTTTACAATTCTGCTTACATCGACCCGCACACCGGGCATAAAGCCATCGTCTTCATCATGCCCCTGAGGCGGTTCGCTGCTCATTGGGTCGCTTGGTTGGCTGTGGGTTGTTTCTACAGCCGCTGGAATGCCCCCTTCCTGAGACGAGTCCGCGATAGACAGTGCAGCAAACGCAGAACCGTTCAGGACCTCCTGAGCCTGTACATCCCAGAGACTAGCTTCGATGTCTATCGCAAAGCGTCCTGTTTTGTCTTGCGGAATCGGGTGTTGAGGTCCCGGAGGTTGGCCGCAGTCAGAGGTTTCAGGCATGTATACAAAATCGGGTGAATAGAACCAAGGTAGATCCCGGGATTGGAGAGGGGTGTAGAGCCTGTCGACATCCATAGCTTTCGGGTAAGACATTGTCTTTAAACATTGATCGGGGGGTGATGTATACCGTCTCTTCACTACGTCACGATAACCCGCCCTCTTAGAAGAGAGTGGCCCCTGCGGCTCCGTACCCACCACCAAAACCCTGAGCATTCATTTTAATCTCAGACTTCACGTTATGCGTTTCGTGAGAGAGAGAGAGAGAGAGAGAGAGAGAGAGAGGGAGAGCGAGAGAGAGCTAAAATACATTTTAAAAACTTTCCCCCTAAGCACTTTACTTAGAAGGCTAGAGTAATTTAAGGCGTTCTAAAGATTAAGAATGTAAGAAAATAATGTGGTATATCGTAACATTTGTAAGCCAGGATAAGGGACTGTTAAGAAATTGAACAATATCTTAAGTTTAAATCTTATGAACTTTTAAGACAGTTAGAAGGCCTTTACTAGAAGGTGTTTAACTAAAAAAAGAATGAATTCACTACAAGATAAAGAGAGAGAGATAGATAGATAGATAACTATTACTGAAACAATGGAGCTATTCTAACTTAATAGGGGGGGGGGGTCACAAACCCCCAAGACCTGAAACATTCACACTCTGAACATTCACACTCTCCGGCAAGAACAAAGGCCAGCAGAACTAAGCAGTGTGGGTGGAGGGAGGGGGGCTAGGGGCGAGAGAAGGACAGTTGGTTAAGGGAGGTCATCGGGGTCATCAGGGTCATCGTGGGTGGTTAGGGCGCTATGGGTGTACACTTCCGTCCGGATATGACGTAGGTATAATAAACAAGTGACGTAACATGCCATAAAATATCTGGAAATGCCTATGGCGCCCCCCATTCTACTGATGTGGAATGATTAATGTACATTAAGAAATGAGAAACCAAAGCTAGCTATCTTAAAACATTTGTTAGAGAAAAGAAAGAAAAGACAAAAGCCATAATTCAATCTAACCTAAGCCGAATGCCCCGAAGAGAATTAAAAACAACAAAACATATTTTTTTCAGTATAAATGACAGTCCTCAAGATACTGAAGGAAAATTACTAGATAAGTAATAAATAAGGGTAGTTTGAGACACTGCAGGTCAATATAACATGCCAACCAAAACCATGGTATCTGAATTTACTTTGGATATAAATTAATATATATCTCTTTGTATGATTGTACGTTTACAGTTTGCGCAAGGTAAATGTCCGTATGTCATGTCATTTTCATTTACTGTATAGTCCAGAATATGACTGAGAGTCATAAGTCACAAATAGTTACAGAATGATAGCTAAAAAACACCAGTTAAATATGTTGTAATAACAGACCTACAAGAAAAGTAAGCATTTAACTGTACACAGAATGCTATTGCAAACAGAAATAATAATACAAAATTAATTTATTTAAATAGGTCTTATGAATACAGAAGTTTAAACTAACATGTTAGAAATGGAATTAGAGCCAAATTTAGAAAAGGGAATCCGAGGCAACCGCAAACATTCGGTGAAGGTTTCTTAGATATTGATAAATAGATAACCAGATACTCCAGGAAATTAAAGACGTGGTAATTTGGTAGCTATGAGTTCCACAATGAAGAGTTTTTAAATCCCTAGAAATAGATCCCAAATACAATGTGTAGGTAAGAAATTAACTATTGATCAGTTCAATCTGGTTCGGGAACAGTTCTTCTGAACCTGTACCGGTGTAGACTGGACTTCAATAGGAGAAAGCTGACACAATAAAGACATGAGCCGCGCAGGCGGACAGTCTTAGTGCCCACGCAGGTTCTTAGTTGGGGAAATAATTGACTGGACACATTTTTTGAAAATGTGTTTTCCTGAAGTACCTGGACATCATTATTGAGATCAATGAAAAAGCTTATTTTCCAAAGATTAAAAGATGTAACATAACTAATTTAATGAAACATAGTCATGGCAAGTTATAAAACTGTTTGTCCTTTCACAAACAGAAATACCCTATCAATTAGGAAGAGGGGGGCAGGGGGCAAGTGCCGTGACACTGCTCCCCCTGTTCGCCTGAGCAGACAAGCAGCCTGAGATGACTGTGAGAGAGAGAGAGAGAGAGAGAGAGAGAAGGCAGAGACTGTAAGTACGTGTAAGGGTTCATAACTTACTACAAACAGAGGAAGAGTGTAATGACTGGTAATTTACACTGCTTGTATTAATAATGATAATAATATTGATGTTGATACAGACGAATACGTCACATACTAGATGACAACCGCATAAAACGAATAATAATGAAAATAGGAATAATAGGAGTTGTTCCTAATTAAACTATGTACATAATTTTAAATTATGGTTTATTGGGAAAAAGGTATTGAGAAACAAAGAGTAATAACTGCCATCATTTACACAACTACTATTAACTATGGTGTTGAAGGAACTGCTGTAATAATTATTGTAATGGTCTCAGGTATTTAAGTTAGATAAAAGGACAAAAATAAGCACATTGTTTTGACAACTCCACACAAAAGAGTATCTACACTAGGAAGTAAAGCTGATTCAGTAAACACAGGAGATATGATGCTGCTGACGACAGCTGAGTGCTGTACGTAAATAATTTGATAAATGAGATCAATTGGAATCAAGATTATTATTATTTTGAATTGTCCCTTTACTAGAAACCTTACAGATTGTGCGAATGTCAACTAATGTGATAGAGATGCCTTTTATAAGGAGGATCTCTGATGTTGTGTGACCCACACATTGTGTCTTCAGATGACTGATTTATTCCACATGGCAGATTATGAATCGTGTCCTGAAGGAACCGATGTTTGACCCATAGTGGCAGAGGTGCATATGGAGAAGACGCTGGTTTTCTCATTGAGACACAGTAGGCCGAGGGCCCGGCTTTAAAGACAGCCTTACGGCATCTTGAACAGACCGATGTTGAGGTCCACAACGCTGAAGTGATGGTTGACTGAAATAAGTTCAAATACTGAAATTAAAGGTTTTCCAGATTATAGGAATCTACAATATATTGTGAAACAGCTCAGATGATGTCCGCAGTAGCATATATTCTTGTATTGATATTTTAATTATAATGTACTATTAGTGGAGATGTCACATTATTCAAATGAATAGAATGAAAGCCATGAAGTCAGAATCAGTCCATTGCCTCTCTTAAGATTTGTACAATGTACAATGTTTATAAATCAAAACGCAACAAATATATGTACAATACAGTTTTCAAACTGAATTTGTAAAAAATAATGTTTTGCTGACTTTTGTATTCTCTTAGTAGGAACAAAATGTATGTGTTACGTAGGTAGTAACTAGGGTTTGACTTTTATGACCTGGGGCTGGATGAAATATAATTTGAGATGCACTGTAAAAGCTCCAGGAAATTGCAACTGGCCACTGCACCTTCCATAAGAGAGCTCAAACGTTTACTAATTCATTGGTTGCCTCACAGGCACTCTTTCCCTGGTTTGCCCATCTGGCGCATGGTGTTGGCCACACAGGCAAAGGGGGGATGTGTGCATCAGTCTTTTAAATTGGTTTGCCCCAGGTTTTATAGTAACAGCTTAGCAATATTGTAGAACTTGCCACATTTATCAAGCTCATAATCCTGCAATATGCAAATAGATTGTGTTCAAAAGCTTAAATGTTGTGGATATGAATATATACTTGTAATAATGTATAGGTGTTCTAAATGGGTTGAAGCCTATCCCATAGGAAGGCTGAAGTAGTAACAGTAGCAAAAATACTGTTAAGGGATGTTATATGTAGATTTCGCATTCCAGGGAAATTTCCAGCGATAGGAACACTCACTTCACTGGGACGATAGTGCAGGAACTATGCAAAGCCCTGCGAGGTAAACAACATTTTCACTGCCCCATCAGGCTCAGTCAGCTGGAGCAGTGGAGAAACAAAATGGAATGTTAAAGAATAAGCTGGTTAAAATATGCAAACAAACAGGACTCAAATGTCCAGATGCCCTTCCTATAGTCCTAATGACAATGAGATCGTCAGCAAATTGAAAAAAACAGGGCCTTTCTCCGTGTGAGATTATTATGGGATGACTTATGAGACTCTCCATCACTCCTCCATTGTCTGTAAGGGAAATGGACATTCACTTGATGGATGATGCTATGTTGTCTTTTTGTATGGGACTAACACGTGCATTCGAAGCTGTCCATTCACAGGTGAAAGCCGCCCAGACTGAACCATCCCAGCAGGATTGCAAGGTGCAAGGTGCAAGGTGACTATGTGTATATTAAAGCACAAAAGAGAAAGTCCTCCCAACAGCCCAGGTGGACAGGGCCCTACCAGGTGCTCCTGACCACCCACACAGCTGTGAAGTGCCAAGGAAAGACGACATGGATCCACTCCTCCCACTGCAAACTTGCCAATCGAGGTGATCAGCACAACCCTGGTGGAGAACAGAGGGATAATGCCTTCGCCTGGATCCTCTTCCTCATCGCCTGCGGGACCATCATCTGCGCCATAGCAGCCTTGGAAAAGGGCGCCTTCACCTCCAAGTTGACAGGATCATCACTGACTGAGGAAACCCGTCCAGAAGAAGCTGACATCAGCATCACCCTCCAGCTAACGGCACATGGCCAGAGCAGTGGCCCAAAAGGAGCGGCAGGACGCATGAGTCCACAAATACCAGGTGATGTGCTAGTAACCTCTCCCCTTTTGCATATCGACACCACAAACAATAACATATACACTGATAAAATACAACTGAGGATTTGACAGCGACGAGACAGCTACCTGACCAGAGGAAACGCCTACCTCCAACTGTCTTATCAGTTTACAAAAGACTTGAATCTGTCAAGGTGCTGGGTGTGTTCACATGTGCCCCATAACACTGAGGGAGGCATTCCCATGATCCCAGTTCCCTTGACTGTGGAAGATAACTGTGCTATATGGAAACATTATAGAATAGATATGAGTATTTACAATACTGTTAATGCATCTGCCTTTACTAAGTTTACTGAACACATTCATGATCTTACGGATCACATTTGTAAAGATGTAACTAAAATCCACCAGACCTCGGAGTGGTCTCTTGGGAGCTGGATAAGTGGCTCCCTCGGAAGTATTGGTGCTATCATAGCCCAAAGTCTGCTTTTTATCCTTGGCATACTCATTCTTCTCTATATTTGTTTTGGACTGATCAAGTGTTGCTGTGCTTGCACTGCTAGAGAAATGCAGAAAAGCCATACTCCTGTTGAAATAAAGGAGTCTGCTAAAATAATGTATGTGGAAATGCTGCAAGAACACAGTGATATAATGGATCTTATGAATATAACCTTATTACACTGAATGATGTCCACTATTCCCCCTGAGGTTAAGGTTTACAACTCCAGGGTCTCATCATAGGACAAAATGGGGGGAGTGTGGAAGGAAAGTTAGAAATTCTTTCTCTAATACCTGTTTATCTCTCTTGTATACTTAAGAAAGATAAGGTCAAGCTAGAAGGTCAGGCCAGAAGGTAGCTTGATTTCTGTTTGTTATTTACAGTGAGAATCTTGGAGACAATGTCAAACAGTATGATTTAAGTGCCTGCTCCCTAATCCATGTGTTGACCTATGAACTCTGTCCTATAATGATATATATTCTGCTTAGCTAACTTTTTAACCAGCTCTTTGATGTTTGTGTATAAAAGCTCTGACTGTTAAAATGAAGGCAGAGCGACTTTGGGATCTTCTTGATTCACTGTTCCTCTCCACGCTGCGTGTATTAAAGGCATTGCAACTAACGTTCCAACCTGATTGAAGATGATTGTTCTTCCACACTACTGTGACATACAGTAACTCAATCTCTGTTTTGCAAATCACAATTGTGGATACTCCTCTCCAGATCTGTGAGCTATAAAGCACACATCATGCACATCCTGAGGACCCTGCCTCCTGGCATATTTGCGCCCACCTTGTGACCCACACCCTCCTGGACCATCTCACAACAGACCTTGTGGTCGAGCTCCCGTGCTTCGGCTCATTGGTGGCCATGGTGGTGGCGTAAAGTGAACTCTGGCTGTCCCAGGCCAACAGGGTGCCCAACATGGACATTTTACTGTTGTGCCAGTTTAACCCAGATTCACTTTTGGGCCAACCGTCAACTCTCTGCGGGCCAGAGAGCCCTTGGGCGTGCGTACCTCCTCTAAATACTGGTCACAAATTGACATCAATTCTTAGAGCATACCACAGGAACTATACTTCATTTTTTCTTTTACTTCCAATGAATTTGGAAGATATTCTATTCAACATATGTTGTTGATCAGATAAAAGATGACCACTAAGAGCCCCAAATTAATATGAATCCAGAATAGCTTATTGTTCATAAATCAACTGAATAGCCCATATAACATATAAGTATTAATGAGTGTCTCTTCAGTCTTGCTGGCATAAGATTGAGGAATTGAGATCTTCTCTTCCCTGAAAGTATGTTTAACTCTTCAGATGTTTGTTTTCTGTAGAAACGGAAATATAACACATACATATGTACTTACACAGATCTGTATTTATGCATCTGTACGTGTGTGTCTGTTATGTGCTTCAAATCCTATCTATACAGATACTGCTCTTCTTAAATCGAAGGTTGCGATCCTGCCCTATAGAATGGGAAGAAATACATTTTCCTGGACTGGAGGTGTTTACGTAATAGTTTAAGGTGGATTTCAGTTCTTGAATATCCATTCAATATATATTGTCTTTGTTTATTGCTGGGAGGAATACTGAAGGATTGAAGTGATGCGTGTCATTATCAGTCTGTCGAGGTGCCTTATAGTTATGTGCATATGTTTAAGAGCTACAAACAAAATCAATACTATAGGCTACATACCAGCACAAGTCTGAAAAGTAATTTTGCTTTGTTTTTCTCACTATAGAAAAGCTATAACTTGAGTGCCTGTTGGGGAGGGACATCTGTCTATCTGCCCCTGGTGACAACTAAATGATATTCTAGCGTTCTCCATCAGGATTTATCTCCAGACACTCTGCCGTTGGTTAAGCCAGGTCTTCAGCGAGCGAGTGAGTGAGTGATTGGTCAGAGGGAAACAGACAGACAGGCCTCAGACAACTTAATCCAGTGATATTTTATTGGAGATTACCAAATGACATTAGTGGGCTATTGCTCAAACATTTTGGAACCTAACTGATTTACAAAAGAATCACTTGGAACATTTCCCATGCTAACCTGTATGTAATATGAAAACGCACAACCTCATGATAGTTTATTAATCAATAAAGTCTTTTAAAACTTGGATTAAGGATTCGGGTGACTGAATTTCCCTCAAGATTCAGATCAAGACTCCACAGAGGATTGTGGTACCAAAGTGGCTATTTTACAGGACATTTTAAGACCAAAGAGCTGAAAACACTCTGTATCTTGTACCTATCAGACATGCACAACTACAACGCAGCCACAAGTCTGGGTTCCCCAGAGAACCCACCATTAGTCAAACATTACAAGCAAAACACATCCAGTTGAATCTATGTGTGATAGGACCATAAGTTTGTGATAATTAGATTTCATATCCTTACCATATTCCACACATACATAACAGGACAAACTGTCAGGAGAGTCAGCCTGGTAGTTTTTAAATCTTTAACTGTGTAACACCTAGAATCACTGTCAAAATATTACCTGTTTAGAACTTATTAATTCAGGCTTAAAAATACTGGTACTCACTATCCACCATGCAATCTAATTACAGGGGAACACTAATTTTGCAAGTGCGAAACAGTATGGTGTACTTATTTAACTCCGCACTTGTGTCTGCATGCGAGTGGAAACATTCCCAACATACGAAGCGAGGACTGCCACGCGAGGATCACAAACTACCGTTATCCTACGAGGAATGGATGTTTCTGATTTGGGTTGAATGACATGCATGCACTCTGAGGAAGAATGAAGGGTATTTGAATGACCTGTCTGGTTATAGGTCTTTGATTATACATCCCATTTAGGAAAATGGTAGCTGGCATCTTAATAAGAAAAAAAGTGTGTATATACACTCACCTAAAGGATTATTAGGAACACCATACTAATACTGTGTTTGACCCCCTTTCGCCTTCAGAACTGCCTTAATTCTATGTGGCATTGATTCAACAAGGTGCTGAAAGCATTCTTTAGAAATGTTGGCCCATATTGATAGGATAGCATCTTGCAGTTGATGCAGATTTGTGGGATGCACATCCAGGGCACGAAGCTCCTGTTCCACCACATCCCAAAGATGCTCTATTGGGTTGAGATCTGGTGACTGTGGGGGCCAGTTTAGTACAGTGAACACATTGTCATGTTCAAGAAACCAATTTGAAATGATTCGACCTTTGTGACATGGTGCATTATCCTGCTGGAAGTAGCCATCAGAGGATGGGTACATGGTGGTCATAAAGGGATGGACATGGTCAGAAACAATGCTCAGGTAGGCCGTGGCATTTAAACGATGCCCAATTGGCACTAAGGGGCCTAAAGTGTGCCAAGAAAACATCCCCCACACCATTACACCACCACCACCAGCCTGCACAGTGGTAACAAGGCATGATGGATCCATGTTCTCATTCTGTTTACGCCAAATTCTGACTCTACCATCTGAATGTCTCAACAGAAATCGAGACTCATCAGACCAGGCAACATTTTTCCAGTCTTCAACTGTCCAATTTTGGTGAGCTTGTGCAAATTGTAGCCTCTTTCTCCTATTTGTAGTGGAGATGAGTGGTACCCGGTGGGATCTTCTGCTGTTGTAGCCCATCCGCCTCAAGGTTGTACGTGTTGTGGCTTCACAGATGCTTTGCTGCATACCTCGGTTGTAACGAGTGGTTATTTCAGTCAAAGTTGCTCTTCTATCAGCTTGAATCAGTCGGCCCATTCTCCTCTGACCTCTAGCATCAACAAGGCACTTTCGCCCACAGGACTGCCGCATACTGGATGTTTTTCCCTTTTCACACCATTCTTTGTAAACCCTAGAAATGGTTGTGCGTGAAAATCCCAGTAACTGAGCAGATTGTGAAATACTCAGACCAGCCTGTCTGGCACCAACAACCATGCCACGCTCAAAATTGCTTAAATCACCTTTCTTTCCCATTCAGACATTCAGTTTGGAGTTCAGGAGATTGTCTTGACCAGGACCACACCCCTAAATGCATTGAAGCAACTGCCATGTGATTGGTTGGTTAGATAATTGCATTAATGAGAAATTGAACAGGTGTTCCTAATAATCCTTTACGTGAGTGTATATATATTAAGCAGTAAGAGTAAATATTACAGGCCATTCCTTGTGTTTAGAAAGTGGTAGATCTCTCTGGGAAAGGGGAGAGTGAACAGTCATTCTCCTTTAGGAAGGGTTATTGATCTGTCTTAAAAGTATAAATATACCATATGTGCATTTCCATACTGTTACTGATCTTTGGAGTTAAAAAAAAAAAAACTAAGAACACTACGGAAGCTCTGCAAGTCGATCGCTCTTTTACAGCAATGCCACCTAGTGTCGGGAAAACAAAGCTGCCTTCATATCCCCAGTAAATATGACATCTGTGCTATTCATACTGCTGCACTACATAACTCTCAGCTTGTGAGGATGCAACTTGTAAAACAGTAATTGTTTTATGTCAAGAGTTACTGGCAATGATAGATACTGCAGGCAGTCCTATGAACAGCTGGCATATTTACACTGTGAATGGTCCCAGTCTCTTAAAGTAACAGCTATTTAGTTATTGCCTGTAACTATTGAAATGATAGACAGATCTAATAGTCATTAAGTTGAACACAGTGCCAAGACATTTGTTAAACAATCTGCATATAGTACTGGACTGAAATGTAACAGGGAGTTTAGGAATTATTCTGGTTAGCTTACACAATAGCAGTCTAATAGAAAATGCTCTGCAAGTAAGTCTTGATAAGATGTTAATAGACTGGACTTTGTTTGGGACAAGAGCACTTGACTTACCTAGAATCTATAAAGAAAAAATAATAAAAAAAAACTATTGGCATACAACTTGCAGGATAAATTTTCATGTCATGCATTCAAGTTGTAACTGAAGTCAAAGGTAGGTAGACAAACATTTTTGAGAAATGCATCATTTCTAACTTGTGTCATGCCCACTGAAGAACACTTCCTGAAAGCACCAGGAGTGGAAAGTTAATACAATAATAATAATAATAATAATAATAATAATATTATTATTATTATTATTATTAATAATAAATGCCATGAATGAGTGTTATTTATTTTAAATCCATTTAAAAAGTGGTCTTCTTTCTTTGGAATCTCATATGCAGAAACATAACAGGGACAGAAATTCGACAGTTAAAAAAAAAATCTGATGTGAAATGTGTTCTAGTTTTAATGAATGTTTTATTCGGTGAGAGGCTGTAGAGGACAGTCAGGGATGAGGCAGGTGGAGCGAGCCCGTGTGTGCTCTGTGGATGCGAAGAGCCGACCCACTGCCGGCACTGCTGTCCTCCACTGTTCTAACATCAACTCGGTGCCGTTTCAGTGGTGTGCGCTGGTGTGATGACCCGCCCGTCACACGTCTGTCATCTCATCCTCCAGGTCGTCGCCCTCCGTCTCGCCCTCCCCTTTGCCTTCCTCCTCCTCTTCCTCAGAGGTCACATCCAGCCTGGGAGAGACACTTGGGACAGGAGCAGGCAATCAGGTAGTTCTCCCTGACAACAAAAGAGAACAGTGGGTTAGAGAGAAATCCTTAACACTTCACTGTGTTAGACTTTACTGTGCTTCCAAAAACAAAGTCCAACTGTGCCTCGACACTAATGCCTTTCAGTGAAGTAGCAGCAGACACTGTAAATGGGGCTTCAGTCTCGGTCTCTGGGCTCTCTATGTACCTGAGAATCTTGTGGCGGCTGTGCCTACTCCAGTCTCTTTGACAGCAATCTAGGTAGCTGATGGAGATTTCCTGAAAACCCCCAATTATTACACTTTGAACTTATTTTTCTATACTAGGAGAAATTATAGAACAGCACATCAATCTAGCTGTGCCTGCAGGTCCTTACAAAAGCATTGACACACACAGACATATACTTGTTTATATACAGACTATGAACTGCCCCACATACACGCGCACACACAATTATTCTGATGGCTTTACCTCCCCAGGGGCGATATCAGAGAGGGCAGTCATGTGCAACAGGTAGTTGTTGTCAGGGAATGAGGCCTCGGCATTGGGCAGGCAGCTGTGGTTGGCTAGACAAGAGAATTCACAAAAAAACATGAGGTGGGAGCAAAAGCCAAAAGGCTGAGCAGCCTTTGAGATGACTCCATGGGGGAAGAAACGAGCAGACCTCTGTTCAAGCCATTGGCTGTCGATGCAGTGTGTAGATTCTTAGCTGAAATGTGCACAACAAGGCAGGGTAAACAAAGACTATATATTTGAGGGACAACCTAAACAGGCTACAGACTTACAAGCAATGTTGTTGGCACTTGGAAAAAACTTTGGTGAGGTTCTTGGATTCACATGTTCTTCAAATCATGCAGGGTTCTTGTATAAATCTCTTGTATAGACTTTCTTACACCTATCGTACAGACTAGAAGTAATACATTGGTCAGGTCAAACCATAATGTAGTTGTGACCGGTCTGAAATGTATAGTATAGTTTTATAAACAAAAGGCCTTGGCTAAACATGACACTCCCAGAAGAACCATTTTGGACAGCACACAGCTCCAACCACCATCCTATTCTGTCTACTTTGAACAAGGCTAGGAGACAAAATTCTGTGCCTTGAAGAAGAGGTGTTGATAAGCTTTGGTAACAACCCAGTTATATAAGAGCATGTTCAAAGCAGGGACAGAGAACTTGAACTTCAAAGCAATCAGAGTTTCAGGTTTCCTACTGCCAGTTAAAATGAAGCTCCACAGAGAGGGCGAACAACCACTATGGGCCACAGGCTCCAGTGATTTAAGAACAAGCTAAAAAATAAGCAAGCAAAGTGTATTTTGAGATCTTAGAGATTTTTAAACCATATTGTGAGGATAGTATGTAATTGTAGCTTTAAAAACATGGCTATTCCTCTGTCATAGTTAGCTGAGGAACAGGGGAGTATTCTAGCTTTGTTCTGAAGAAGCCGAAGCATAAGTTTGCTAATAAGGCATAGCAAGGAAATAAATGTATATAAAGAAATGCAGTTGACAATGTGAGATGTTATAAATGCCTCCTTATCAAGAGAGTGTTGGAGTATGTCAGTTCCTGTCAAATGATAAAATGCTCTCATTAAAGAATTACGATTAAAGTAACAACAACAAGAAAAGATATTTACAAAGCTGACAAGGCTGGATTCTGCAAGTTTTGAGTTGCAAGACCATTAACAGCAACAGTGAATGCGATTATTAGACACTTTCAATTCCCAGACATGCTTGCCAAGAACTGGGCTCTTCTATGTCTGGAATGCAACCCCCAGCGATATTAAATGGCATTTCCAGGACACACTCACCTTGCTCAGACACTCGTCGTAAAGTGCTGTAGTGAACTGGTTCCACAACAATGTCAGTTGCCCCTAAAACCCGACACAGAGAAATATAGGTGACACCCGACCTACATTAACCACAGCCATTGTCTTAAGCTCCTGAGACTCAACATCTTAGCCTTAAACTGATCCCAGAGGAAGCAAGCATGAAGGCAGGCACAGGACAGAAATTGAATAGAATCTTGCATGTAATATCATTTTACAAATGAAAACAGGTCAGACAGGTCTGTCATGGTCTGACTTTGACCTGCAAGCAAAATGCATGACCTGATTTTGCTCTGTGGCCATTACTCCCGAAACAACATTACAGAGATGGTTAAGGTTAGAATTAGGGTTAGGTCCAGGTTATATTATTCCAGGGACCACAGCTACACAGTACATTCAGTTTGTGCCTGTGCTGAAACCACACAAGGAACACAGGCTCACTTTGTAACCCTGCAAGTCATTGAAGGATGCCTACCACTTTTGTGCAGATGTTTGTTCTTGTTTTTGTCTGGGAAAATTTTGATTGCAGGGTGATATCTGGTCAACCCAAAGCCAAACTTAATATCAGCAAGCCTGTGACGTCCTCTAGGACCAAAGGAAAGGATCCAAGTGCAGGCTTTTAGAGTTGAAGCAGATAATCCAATAAGGGCAAAACGAGAGAGCATAAACTGGGACAGTCCAGGTCAAACGATCAAGCGAACAGGCTAGTAGGGAGATCCGACAGGGGTAAACGAGAGAAGGAAGCAAAATGTCAAAAAAATACACAGGAAGGCACTCAAGAAACAAGGCTTAGAAATGATCCAGGAGAGAATGCAAGACTTCACGATTAATCTAGGAAACAGAGGGGTTTAAGTACTGTGAAGGAGAGAGGGATTGAACAAGGTGAATGAAGGATTGACCAATGATAGGAGAGGAGGACAGAACAGGTGCACCTGGTAGGGAAGAATGTGGAAAGACTGGTTTGACTGGATAAAGGAAAGGAGAAGCACTAAACTAGTATTCGGGAGAGGGAGACCTCTGGTGGTGAACTAAGGTAGAAACAGGGGAGACCGTGACAAAGCCGACATAAAAAAGCAGCAATTCACAACCAGCCGTCCACACCTTCTGCACATCACCGTTAGACTCCTCAGGCAGTGCTGTTTTATTCAGAGTACTTGAAGATGAGTGGCAGTTTGTGAAAAGTAGTGTTTCCTGTGGGTTATGTTCCCATTGGAAAGGCAAAGGAATTGATACTAGAAACAGGATTATTACAAAAGAAGTCGCTCTTTGAAGTTCTTATTACGCTACGAGCATCCAGATCAGAAGATGCCTTTCAATTCCATTAGTCCAGGATACAGGCATCTATAACTACACTGAGTACCTTCTGCATCCTGGAGGAAATTTGGTGTGGTGCGACTTCTTAAGAATCTCTGAAGCCCTGAACACAGACCCTGACCTGAAACTTCTCTCCCAGGAGCTTGTGAGCGATTTCGTCCTCTTCATTAGCCGTCCTGCTGCAGAACTGAGAGAAGAGGCTCTGCCAGTGCTCTGCCTTTGTCCCAAGCCTGAGGAACAAAAGGAAACACTTTAGTACAGATCAGCTTGAATCATGGCTCTCCCCGATTCTTAGACAGTGTCTTCTTTTTGAGGGTTTTGATGCCTTGGTAATCTCATTTTCACAAGTGGATTGCAGGCAGTCTTTAAATTCTCCTTCTAGTCCAGCCTGGTTTGAATGGGAAAGGCAAAACACAGAAGTGTGCAGTACTGCCCTGATGATTGCAGAATGATTGTGTACTGAACAATCTAAATTTTTGTTTCGTTATACAAAATAAAATAAATAAATCTCACAAGATAACATTTAACAGAAACCACTACTTAACTTGATGTAGCGTAAGGTACACTTATAAATTTCAATTAAAGAAGTGAATGTATAGTATCACCTTATCACGGATCCTGGAATCTTGTAGAACTCAATTTCTGTAACAATTGGACGCAGACACCAATTCCAAAGATATAAATTGTCAAATTTATTAAAAACAAAGACTAAATGTAGCACTACACTAATTATACAAAAAGGGAAAAACTAATAAAAATTCAACTCTAGATCAACAAATCAAAGACAAATCACTTCCTTGACCAAATCAAAGACCATGGAATGGCATATGATAACACACAAATCGTTAAACAAAAAAGGTTATAAATACATTGACTACAATACCGGTTAGTAAGACGAAGGTGAGTCTCATTAGTATTGTTAGTCAAACATCAAATAACTATGCAGGTTAGTATTTAAGTCAAATAACTTCTCGTTATATATATATATATCAGTCTCATTTATATTTGGGTGCCGAGAAAGATTCTATCATTTCTTGTTACCACAATTCTCCCTAATTGATTACTGTTCAATGATTAAGGATAGGCAGGTCCACCTATAATCTAGTGTCTATTAACTTGTGTCAATTTCAGACTAAACAATTAAACAGGAATGAGAATATATTTCTCGGCGTTGACAGATTCTTATTTCTAAAATTGTCAAACAAAACAGTTTAATACAGCACTCATTTATATTTAAGAAAATACTAGTTTATGACTCACAGAATAACATATCTAATGGATTTCTCAAATGTCATGAATAATAAACTCCAAACTGTTAAACTTATCTGAACTTCGTCGCAGAGAGGCCTCTCTGCCTTCGGGCTCAGATAACAGCACACGGCACGAGGTCCGTGTGGTTTGGAACAAAGGCAGTCCGGTTCGGCTTTGTCCAAGAACTTCCACTCAGTCGATGCACCTGGAAGTTGGGGTTTCGCGATAGTAGAGTCTTTTCCAAACTGATTTTCCACTGGTTTGAAGGCTCCAAGAATGTGCACAGGATCTTCTTTGCAAGGAGGGTTTCCACCATAGTTACTTGAAGACAAAGTCTTTGTGGAAAGCAAGGCCCTGTTTGTTTCCAAGGGTCAAGTTTCTTAAGACTCAATAGCTATTTAAATGACTGAACACTTTCGTATTGCAGTCGACTTAGTCAATTGTCCAGCTGTATTCACTCCACTGATCAGATGGGTACAGGCGGGCAGGCGCAGTTTCTAAAGTTCTTTAACTGAATAAAGATCTTTACAGATTTCTTCGTACAGCTCAATCTCCTTCTCCCAGTTTAACTCTTCTGTTCCCGGCAAAGACTTGGTTGGTTTCTGGTACAGGTTGAGCTGTGGCAGCGAGTTACTGGTTCAGGTGAGAGAGAGAGATGCCGTGCGCTACCCTTTACACTCACCTAAAGGATTATTAGGAACACCATACTAATACTGTGTTTGACCCCCTTTTGCCTTCAGAACTGCCTTAATTCTATGTGGCATTGATTCAACAAGGTGCTGAAAGCATTCTTCAGAAATGTTGGCCCATATTGATAGGATAGCATCTTGCAGTTGATGGAGATTTGTGGGATGCACATCCAGGGCACGAAGCTCCCGTTCCACCACATCCCAAAGATGCTCTATTGGGTTGAGATCTGGTGACTGTGGGGGCCAGTTTAGTACAGTGAACTCATTGTCAGGTTCAAGAAACCAATTTGAAATGTTTCGACCTTTGTGACATGGTGCATTATCCTGCTGGAAGTAGCCATCAGAGGATGGGTACATGGTGGTCATAAAGGCATGGACATGGTCAGAAACAATGCTCAGGTAGGCCGTGGCATTTAAACGATGCCCAATTGGCACGAAGGGGCATAAAGTGTGCCAAGAAAACATCCCCCACACCATTACACCACCACCACCAGCCTGCACAGTGGTAACAAGGCATGATGGATCCATGTTCTCATTCTGTTTACGCCAAATTCTGACTCTACCATCTGAATGTCTCAACAGAAATCGAGACTCATCAGACCAGGCAAAATTTTTCCAGTCTTCAACTGTCCAATTTTGGTGAGCTTGTGCAAATTGTAGCCTCTTTTTCCTATTTGTAGTGGAGATGAGTGGTACCCGGTGGGGTCTTTTGCTGTTGTAGCCCATCCGCCTCAAGGTTGTATGTGTTGTGGCTTCACAAATGCTTTGCTGCATACCTCGGTTGTAATGAGTGGTTATTTCAGTCAAAGTTGCTCTTCTATCAGCTTGAATCAGTCGGCCCATTCTCCTCTGACCTCTAGCATCAACAAGGCATTTTCGCCCACAGGACTGCCGCATACTGGATGTTTTTCCCTTTTCACACCATTCTTTGTAAACCCTAGAAATAATTGTGCGTGAAAATCCCAGTAACTGAGCAGATTGTGAAATACTCAGACCGGCCCATCTGGCACCAACAACCATGCCACGCTCAAAATGGCTTAAATCACCTTTCTTTCCCATTCAGACATTCAGTTTGGAGTTCAGGAGATTGTCTTGACCAGGACCACACCCCTAAATGCATTGAAGCAACTGCCATGTGATTGGTTGGTTAGATAATTGCATTAATGAGAAATTGAACAGGTGTTCCTAATAATCCTTTAGGTGAGTGTATACGCCTGTCAGATCAATAGATGATTGGTTCTTGAGTTTGTGAGATTGGATTTCGGTTTCAGCCCCCAGTGTTCTATTGGATGGAGGGCTTGATTTATGACTGATGTCAATCTATGTCATCTTTTGGAAATGCTGGTTGGCCTGTGTTCCTAGCTCTGTGTCGGGATTTTGGCTCTCGTCCACTTCAAAGCTTTTTTATTTCCTCCATGCCATATTCCCCAGACATTTCACAGCAGGGATTCCAAGCTATTTGGCCCATTCTCGGTGCCATCCTCCCAAGACTGCCACTTTGATGTAAACCAGTTCACACGCTGATGAGCTTAGGAAATCTGATAACTTTGGGGGAGAGGTCTTCTTCAGCTCAGAGCTAAAATGCTCTTATCAAAATATACCCCCCCACTTAATGCTACATTGATAACAGATTTTCTGTGAAATAGTTCCCAAAGGACAAAAAATATATAAACATCAGCAGTTGGTTCAAGTGTACAATTTAACACGGGATAACACATTCTTGAAAGTTAAAGGCTTTGAAATAAGAACACAGTGGAACACACATCTGAAGAATTTAAAGAATTGCAGTCATTTATGTGAAATAATTAAGTAATTAATTCAAAACACTGTAGACAAAGCTAGAATTCTCTACCTTATGTAATTCAGAATCCATCCTCAACTTAAGGCTTAAGATTGTTCCCCTGCATGTTGATTTAATGTAATACAGTCAATAAATAAATGCATTTTAATGTCTTTAATTAAGGGAAGTCAAACATAAAACTGTAGGGGAAAATGTTAGAATTGAAAACACTACCTGCTTAACTGTCGCAACCATCCTTGCCATTAACGTAATGCTGGAGGTCTCTGGTGGGTAATGCATGTTTCTGGGAAATGGGGAGACAGACTTGGGTGGAGAGCACACTGTGCAGTGTTGCTGAAAATCACTTGCAAATGAAATGCATCACAATCTATTGAAATGCTAGAAGAAGATGTGAAAAGGGGAAATGTTCCTTAGCATGTCAGGAAATTGCTGAAATACTTTAATTTCTGGATGGCTGCTTTCTAGCCAAACAAACACCTGATGTGTCATCGCTGTTGGAGGCTGTGTGTTAAAAGCCTCACTATGCAAACTAAATCCAACAGCGGTGCAAATACACAATAGCTTCTCCTGCAGGTCTGAAGGTCATGTGCAGAAATAACACAATCCCAGAGAAATGTCATTGTCTGTTTAAATGAATACAAGTTGCCTTTGCACATGTTTTGTATTCACACACTTCCTCTGGTATTGACATCATGCAATTAACAACATACAACAAAAAAAGGGTCTCAAAGACCAACCGCGCCACCGGGGTGCCTGACGCGTGGTAGTCGTGGCCGAGTTGTTAAGGTGATGGACTAGCAATCCTTTGGGGTCTCCCTGCGCAGGTTCGAATCCTGCCGGCTATGATGCTGAAGAGCAGCGCCGACCCCTCTCTGCCTTGCAGGCCCCCCTTCTTGAGCTGTGCTTCTGTCACAGACCCTTTTGCAATCTCTCTCTATCTATCTATCTGTCTGTCTGTCTGTCTGTCTGTGACTTAAAAAAATATAGATCAACATATAGAGATCTGTATATAAGGACAGAAAGATGTCCATACGAACACGCAGAGGCGCGTCGGAACCCTGGTATAATTCCTTGCTCTTGCTGGGGTGACATCAGTTCACACACCTCTTTCTTTCATTCTGTTCCCAAGTCCTTTGTGCAGCCTTCCCACCCTAGGCGGGGGCAGCAAAACCACACAAGGAACCTCCCCGTCGGGGAATCGAACCCCAGTCTCCGCGTGACAGGCGGGGATACTCACCACTATACTAACGAGGAGCCGGGCTTGCCGCATCCCACCTTCTCCGCCCCCACATCTTTCGCCACGCCCCTTTCCGATTCTGAATGTCTCAGGGCAAGGCGAGGGCAGCATCGCTGCCTCCCCTGCCTGCTTTATTCCACCTTGTTAGTGTCCTTCGGTCAGCTCAGGCTCCGGAAAGCAGTCCTGGACTGCGACCTGCTGCGCTAGGGCCCCGCCAGGCAGTCAGGATGGCCGAGCGGTCTAAGGCGCTGCGTTCAGGTCGCAGTCTCCCCTGGAGGCGTGGGTTCGAATCCCACTTCTGACAACAGCGAGTGCTCCTTTTTGCCCTGTTTGAAACGGGTCAAGGATATGCAGATTTGGCGCCGTGGCTCAGTTGGTTAAAGCGCCTGTCTAGTAAACAGGAGGTCCTGGGTTCAAATCCCAGCGGTGCCTTAGGCGGTCTTTGTGTGCTCCTTGCGAAGCTTGTGCTTCCGCTTTGTCGACCATCAGTTTTAGCAAGATAGGCTTATCGTAAAGCCATCAGAGGACGTAATGAACCGGAAAGCCAACTGGACAGACGCCGGTTTGTAAAGAAGAACCAGAACCCAAAGGACACGCGCTACGGCCAACGTCCAATTCCCATTGCCGCCCCTGGACAGTCGCAACAGGGAGCTTGTTGCTCCCGTCAACCTTACGTTTTCACCTCTGTGTGCTTCCTTTGTTGCAGCCTGCATCCAGATTTTGTTTTGTTTTGTTTTGTTTTGTTTTGTTTTGTTTTGTTTTGTTTTGTTTTGTTTTGTTTTGTTTTGTTTTGTTTTGTTTTGTTTTGTTTTGTTTTGTGCCTTACGCCTGAGTGTAGGCACTGGGGAATGGGAGAGTCCTGGCACCGTGGCTTAGTTGGTCAAAGCGCCTGTCTTGTAAACAGGAAACCCTGGGTTTGACTCCCAGCAGTGCCATGGTTTATGTTGGCCTAGGCAATGGAAAGGAAGTTTCTAAACGCTCAATACATTTTTGCAAGATGGCCGCCCGCAGCAAGCAGCTTAAGGTTACTGTAGCCGCAGTCTGGCAAGCTGACCGCCAGAAGTAGAAACAATAACAAGGGGCGGGGGGAAAAATGGGCCGTCCCTGGGTGGATTCGAACCACCATCCTTTCAGTTAACAGCCAAACGCACTGACCGATTGCGCCACAGAGACAGACAGAGGTGTTGTGGTTGCTGCAGTCATGCAGTTCCTTCACAGTTGCCAGAAATCATTTCCAGCACACGATTTTCTTTGTCGTTGAATGCAACATACGTGACCATTGGGGGAGCGATAGCAAGCAAGAGAGTTAGATATCGAGAATCATAGATAGATAGATAGATAGATGGATGGATGGATGGATGGATGGACTGCAAGGCAAGCATCTGATTGACAGTGGTCCGTGATCTGCTGTTATGCTACTATGCTACTGACCATTGGGGGAGCGATAGCAAGCAAGAGATTTAGATATCAAGAGTCATAGATAGATATATAGATGGATGGACGGCAAGGCAAGCATCTGATTGACTTTGGTCCATGATCTGCTGTTATGCTACTATGCTACTGAACATTGGGGGAGCGATAGCAAGCAAGAGAGTTAGATATCGAGAGTCATAGATAGATAGATAGATAGATAGACGGCAAGGCAAGCATCTGAATGACAGTGGTCCGTGATCTGCTGTTATGCTACTATGCTACTGAACATTGGGGGAGCGATAGCAAGTAAGAGAGTTAGATATTGAGAGTCATAGATAGATAGATAGATAGATGGATGGATGGACGACAAGGCAAGCATCTGATTGACAGTGGTCCCTGATCTTTTGTTATGCTACTATGCTCCTGACCATTGGGGGAGCGATAGGAAGCAAGAGAGTTAGATATCGAGAGTCATAGATAGATAGATAGATAGATGGATGGATGGATGGCAAGGCAAGCATCTGATTGACAGTGGTCCGTGATCTGCTGTTATGCTACTATGCTACTGACCATTGGGGGAGCGATAGCAAGCAAGAGAGTTAGATATCGAGAGTCATAGATAGATAGATAGATAGATATATAGATGGATGGACGGCAAGGCAAGCATCTGAATGACAGTGGTCCGTGATCTGCTGTTATGCTACTATGCTACTGACCATTGGGGGAGCGATAGCAAGTAAGAGAGTTAGATATCGAGAGTCATAGATAGATAGATTGATAGATGGATGGATGGACGGCAAGGCAAGCATCTGATTGACTTTGGTCCATGATCTGCTGTTTTGCTACTATGCTACTGACCATTGGGGGAGCGATAGCAAGCAAGAGAGTTAGATATCGAGAGTCATAGATAGATATATAGATAGATGGATGGATGGATGGCAAGGCAAGCATCTGATTGACAGTGGTCCGTGATCTGCTGTTATGCTACTATGCTACTGACCATTGGGGGAGCGATAGCAAGCAAGAGAGTTAGATATCGAGAGTCATAGATAGATAGATAGATAGATGGATGGATGGATGGACGGCAAGGCAAGCATCTGATTGACAGTGGTCCGTGATCTGCTGTTATGCTACTATGCTACTGACCATTGGGGGAGCGATAGCAAGCAAGAGAGTTAGATATCGAGAGAAATAGATAGATAGATAGATGGATGGATGGATGGACGGCAAGGCAAGCATCTGATTGACAGTGGTCCGTGATCTGCAGTTATGCTACTATGCTACTGGCATTGGGGGAGCGATAGCAAGCAAGAGAGTTAGATATCGAGAGTCATAGATAGATAGATAGATAGATGGATGAATGGACGGCAAGGCAAGCATCTGATTGACAGTGGTCCGTGATCTGCTGTTATGCTACTATGCTACTGACCATTGGGGGAGCGATAGCAAGCAAGAGAGTTAGATATCGAGAGTCATTGATAAACAGATAGATAGATGGATGGATGGATGGACGGCAAGGCAAGCATCTGATTGACAGTGGTCCGTGATCTGCTGTTATGCTACTATGCTACTGACCATTGGGGGAGTGATAGCAAGCAAGAGAGTTAGATATCGAGAGTCATTGATAGATAGATAGATAGATGGATGGATGGATGGACGGCAAGGCAAGCATCTGATTAACAGTGGTCCGTGATCTGCTGTTATGCTACTATGCTACTGGCATTGGGGGAGCGATAGCAAGCAAGAGAGTTAGATATCGAGAGTCATAGATAGATAGATAGATAGATAGATGGATGGATGGACGGCAAGGCAAGCATCTGATTGACAGTGGTCCGTGATCTGCTGTTATGCTACTATGCTACTGACCATTGGGGGAGCGATAGCAAGCAAGAGAGTTAGATATCAAGAGTCATTGATAGATAGATAGATAGATGGATGCATGGATGGACGGCAAGGCAAGCATGTGATTGACAGTGGTCCGTGATCTGCTGTTATGCTACAATGCTACTGACCATTGGGGGAGCGATAGCAAGCAAGAGAGTTAGATATCGAGAGTCATAGATAGATAGATAGATAGATGGATGGATGGACGGCAAGGCAAGCATCTGATTGACAGTGGTCCGTGATCTGCTGTTATGCTACAATGCGACTGACCATTGGGGGAGCGATAGCAAGCAAGAGAGTTAGATATCAAGAGTCATAGATAGATAGATAGATAGATGGATGGACGGCAAGGCAAGCATCTGATTGACAGTGGTCCGTGATCTGCTGTTATGCTACTATGCTACTGACCATTGGGGGAGCGATAGCAAGCAAGAGAGTTAGATATCGATAGTCATTGATAGATAGATAGATAGATGGATGGATGGACGGCAAGGCAAGCATCTGATTGACAGTGGTCCATGATCTGCTGTTATGCTACTATGCTACTGACCATTGGGGAACGATAGCAAGCAAGAGAGTGAGATATCAAGAGTCATAGATAGATAGATAGATAGATGGATGGATGGATGGCAAGGCAAGCATCTGATTGACAGTGGTCCGTGATCTGCTGTTATGCTTCTATGCTACTGACCTTTGGGGGAGCGATAGCAAGCGAGTTAGATATCGAGAGACATAGATAGATAGATAGATAGATAGATAGATAGATAGATGGATGGATGGATGGGCGGCAAGGCAAGCATCTTATTGACATTGGTCCGTGATCTGATGTTATGCTACTATGCTACTGACCATTGGGGGAGCGATAGCAAGCAAGAGAGTTAGATATTGAGAGTCATAGATCGATAGCTAGCTATATAGCTAGATAGATAGCTATATAGATAGATAGATAGATGGATGGATGGACGACAAGGCAAGCATCTGATTGACAGTGGTCCCTGATCTTTTGTTATGCTAAAATACTACTGACCATTGGGGGAGCGATAGGAAGCAAGAGAGTTAGATATCGAGAGTCATAGATAGATAGATAGATAGATGGATGGATGGATGGCAAGGCAAGCATCTGATTGACAGTGGTCCGTGATCTGCAGTTATGCTACTATGCTATTGAACATTGGGGGAGCGATAGCAAGCAAGAGAGTTAGATATTGAGAGTCATAGATAGATAGATAGATAGATGGATGGATGGATGGACTGCAAGGCAAGCATCTGATTGACAGTGGTCCGTGATCTGCTGTTATGCTACTATGCTACTGACCATTGGGGGAGCGATAGCAAGCAAGAGAGTTAGATATCGAGAGTCATAGATAGATAGATAGATAGATATATAGATGGATGGACGGCAAGGCAAGCATCTGAATGACAGTGGTCCGTGATCTGCTGTTATGCTACTATGCTACTGACCATTGGGGGAGCGATAGCAAGTAAGAGAGTTAGATATCGAGAGTCATAGATAGATAGATTGATAGATGGATGGATGGACGGCAAGGCAAGCATCTGATTGACTTTGGTCCATGATCTGCTGTTTTGCTACTATGCTACTGACCATTGGGGGAGCGATAGCAAGCAAGAGAGTTAGATATCGAGAGTCATAGATAGATAGATAGATAGATGGATGGATGGATGGCAAGGCAAGCATCTGATTGACAGTGGTCCGTGATCTGCAGTTATGCTACTATGCTATTGAACATTGGGGGAGCGATAGCAAGCAAGAGAGTTAGATATTGAGAGTCATAGATAGATAGATAGATAGATGGATGGATGGATGGACTGCAAGGCAAGCATCTGATTGACAGTGGTCCGTGATCTGCTGTTATGCTACTATACTACTGACCATTGGGGGAGCGATAGCAAGCAAGAGAGTTAGATATCGAGAGTCATAGATAGATAGATAGATAGATATATAGATGGATGGACGGCAAGGCAAGCATCTGATTGACAGTGGTCCGTGATCTGCTGTTATGCTACTATGCTACTGACCATTGGGGGAGCGATAGAAAGCAAGAGAGTTAGATATCGAGAGTCATAGATAGATAGATAGATAGATGGATGGATGGACGGCAAGGCAAGCATCTGATTGACAGTGGTCCGTGATCTGCTGTTATGCTACAATGCGACTGACCATTGGGGGAGCGATAGCAAGCAAGACAGTTAGATATCAAGAGTCATAGATATATAGATAGATAGATGGATGGACGGCAAGGCAAGCATCTGATTGACAGTGGTCCGTGATCTGCTGTTATGCTACTATGCTACTGACCATTGAGGGAGCGATAGCAAGCAAGAGAGTTAGATATAGATAGTCATTGATAGATAGATAGATAGATGGATGGATGGACGGCAAGGCAAGCATCTGATTGACAGTGGTCCGTGATCTGCTGTTATGCTACTATGCTACTGACCATTGGGGGAGCGATAGCAAGCAAGAGAGTGAGATATCAAGAGTCATAGATAGATAGATAGATAGATGGATGGATGGACGGCAAGGCAAGCATCTGATTGACAGTGGTCCGTGATCTGCTGTTATGCTTCTATGCTACTGACCTTTGGGGGAGCGATAGCAAGCGAGTTAGATATCGAGAGTCATAGATAGATAGATAGATAGATAGATAGATAGATAGATGGATGGATGGATGGACGGCAAGGCAAGCATCTGATTGACATTGGTCCGTGATCTGATGTTATGCTACTATGCTACTGACCATTGGGGGAACGATAGCAAGCAAGAGAGTTAGATATTGAGAGTCATAGATCGATAGCTAGCTATATAGCTAGATAGATAGCTATATAGATAGATAGATAGATGGATGGATGGACGACAAGGCAAGCATCTGTTTGACAGTGGTCCCTGATCTTTTGTTATGCTACTATGCTACTGACCATTGGGGGAGCGATAGGAAGCAAGAGAGTTAGATATCGAGAGTCATAGATAGATAGATAGATAGATGGATGGATGGATGGCAAGGCAAGCATCTGATTGACAGTGGTCCGTGATCTGCAGTTATGCTACTATGCTATTGAACATTGGGGGAGCGATAGCAAGCAAGAGAGTTAGATATTGAGAGTCATAGATAGATAGATAGATAGATGGATGGATGGATGGACTGCAAGGCAAGCATCTGATTGACAGTGGTCCGTGATCTGCTGTTATGCTACTATGCTACTGACCATTGGGGGAGCGATAGCAAGCAAGAGAGTTAGATATCGAGAGTCATAGATAGATAGATAGATAGATATATAGATGGATGGACGGCAAGGCAAGCATCTGAATGACAGTGGTCCGTGATCTGCTGTTATGCTACTATGCTACTGACCATTGGGGGAGCGATAGCAAGTAAGAGAGTTAGATATCGAGAGTCATAGATAGATAGATTGATAGATGGATGGATGGACGGCAAGGCAAGCATCTGATTGACTTTGGTCCATGATCTGCTGTTTTGCTACTATGCTACTGACCATTGGGGGAGCGATAGCAAGCAAGAGAGTTAGATATCGAGAGTCATAGATAGATAGATAGATAGATGGATGGATGGATGGCAAGGCAAGCATCTGATTGACAGTGGTCCGTGATCTGCAGTTATGCTACTATGCTATTGAACATTGGGGGAGCGATAGCAAGCAAGAGAGTTAGATATTGAGAGTCATAGATAGATAGATAGATAGATGGATGGATGGATGGACTGCAAGGCAAGCATCTGATTGACAGTGGTCCGTGATCTGCTGTTATGCTACTATACTACTGACCATTGGGGGAGCGATAGCAAGCAAGAGAGTTAGATATCGAGAGTCATAGATAGATAGATAGATAGATATATAGATGGATGGACGGCAAGGCAAGCATCTGATTGACAGTGGTCCGTGATCTGCTGTTATGCTACTATGCTACTGACCATTGGGGGAGCGATAGAAAGCAAGAGAGTTAGATATCGAGAGTCATAGATAGATAGATAGATAGATGGATGGATGGACGGCAAGGCAAGCATCTGATTGACAGTGGTCCGTGATCTGCTGTTATGCTACAATGCGACTGACCATTGGGGGAGCGATAGCAAGCAAGACAGTTAGATATCAAGAGTCATAGATATATAGATAGATAGATGGATGGACGGCAAGGCAAGCATCTGATTGACAGTGGTCCGTGATCTGCTGTTATGCTACTATGCTACTGACCATTGAGGGAGCGATAGCAAGCAAGAGAGTTAGATATAGATAGTCATTGATAGATAGATAGATAGATGGATGGATGGACGGCAAGGCAAGCATCTGATTGACAGTGGTCCGTGATCTGCTGTTATGCTACTATGCTACTGACCATTGGGGGAGCGATAGCAAGCAAGAGAGTGAGATATCAAGAGTCATAGATAGATAGATAGATAGATGGATGGATGGACGGCAAGGCAAGCATCTGATTGACAGTGGTCCGTGATCTGCTGTTATGCTTCTATGCTACTGACCTTTGGGGGAGCGATAGCAAGCGAGTTAGATATCGAGAGTCATAGATAGATAGATAGATAGATAGATAGATAGATAGATGGATGGATGGATGGACGGCAAGGCAAGCATCTGATTGACATTGGTCCGTGATCTGATGTTATGCTACTATGCTACTGACCATTGGGGGAACGATAGCAAGCAAGAGAGTTAGATATTGAGAGTCATAGATCGATAGCTAGCTATATAGCTAGATAGATAGCTATATAGATAGATAGATAGATGGATGGATGGACGACAAGGCAAGCATCTGTTTGACAGTGGTCCCTGATCTTTTGTTATGCTACTATGCTACTGACCATTGGGGGAGCGATAGGAAGCAAGAGAGTTAGATATCGAGAGTCATAGATAGATAGATAGATAGATGGATGGATGGATGGCAAGGCAAGCATCTGATTGACAGTGGTCCGTGATCTGCAGTTATGCTACTATGCTATTGAACATTGGGGGAGCGATAGCAAGCAAGAGAGTTAGATATTGAGAGTCATAGATAGATAGATAGATAGATGGATGGATGGATGGACTGCAAGGCAAGCATCTGATTGACAGTGGTCCGTGATCTGCTGTTATGCTACTATGCTACTGACCATTGGGGGAGCGATAGCAAGCAAGAGAGTTAGATATCGAGAGTCATAGATAGATAGATAGATAGATATATAGATGGATGGACGGCAAGGCAAGCATCTGAATGACAGTGGTCCGTGATCTGCTGTTATGCTACTATGCTACTGACCATTGGGGGAGCGATAGCAAGTAAGAGAGTTAGATATCGAGAGTCATAGATAGAGAGATTGATAGATGGATGGATGGACGGCAAGGCAAGCATCTGATTGACTTTGGTCCATGATCTGCTGTTTTGCTACTATGCTACTGACCATTGGGGGAGCGATAGCAAGCAAGAGAGTTAAATATCGAGAGTCATAGATAGATAGATAGATAGATGGATGGATGGATGGCAAGGCAAGCATCTGATTGACAGTGGTCCGTGATCTGCTGTTATGCTACTATGCTACTGAACATTGGGGGAGCGATAGCAAGCAAGAGAGTTAGATATTGAGAGTCATAGATAGATAGATAGATAGATAGATGGATGGATGGACGACAAGGCAAGCATCTGATTGACAGTGTTCCCAGATCTTTTGTTATGCTACTATGCTACTGACCATTGGGGGAGCGATAGCAAGCAAGAGAGTTAGATATCGAGAGTCATAGATAGATAGATAGATAGATGGATGGATGGATGGACGGCAAGGCAAGAATCTGATTTACAGTGGTCCGTGATCAGCTGTTATGCTACTATGCTACTGACCATTGGGGGAGCGATAGCAAGCAAGAGAGTTAGATATCGAGAGTCATAGATAGATAGATAGATAGATATATAGATGGATGGACGGCAAGGCAAGCATCTGATTGACAGTGGTCCCTGATCTTTTGTTATGCTACTATGCTACTGACCATTGGGGGAGCGATAGGAAGCAAGAGAGTTAGATATCGAGAGTCATAGATAGATAGATAGATAGATGGATGGATGGACGACAAGGCAAGCATCTGATTGACAGTGGTCCCTGATCTTTTGTTATGCTACTATGCTACTGACCATTGGGGGAGTGATAGCAAGCAAGAGAGTTAGATATTGAGAGTCATAGATAGATAGATAGATAGATGGATGGATGGATGGACTGCAAGGCAAGCATCTGATTGACAGTGGTCCGTGATCTGCTGTTATGCTACTATGCTACTGACCATTGGGGGAGCGATAGCAAGCAAGAGAGTTAAATATCGAGAGTCATAGATAGATAGATAGATAGATGGATGGATGGATGGCAAGGCAAGCATCTGATTGACAGTGGTCCGTGATCTGCTGTTATGCTACTATGCTACTGAACATTGGGGGAGCGATAGCAAGCAAGAGAGTTAGATATTGAGAGTCATAGATAGATAGATAGATAGATAGATGGATGGATGGACGACAAGGCAAGCATCTGATTGACAGTGTTCCCAGATCTTTTGTTATGCTACTATGCTACTGACCATTGGGGGAGCGATAGCAAGCAAGAGAGTTAGATATCGAGAGTCATAGATAGATAGATAGATAGATATATAGATGGATGGACGGCAAGGCAAGCATCTGATTGACAGTGGTCCCTGATCTTTTGTTATGCTACTATGCTACTGACCATTGGGGGAGCGATAGGAAGCAAGAGAGTTAGATATCGAGAGTCATAGATAGATAGATAGATAGATGGATGGATGGACGACAAGGCAAGCATCTGATTGACAGTGGTCCCTGATCTTTTGTTATGCTACTATGCTACTGACCATTGGGGGAGTGATAGCAAGCAAGAGAGTTAGATATTGAGAGTCATAGATAGATAGATAGATAGATGGATGGATGGATGGACTGCAAGGCAAGCATCTGATTGACAGTGGTCCGTGATCTGCTGTTATGCTACTATGCTACTGACCATTGGGGGAGCGATAGCAAGCAACAGAGTTAGATATTGAGAGTCATAGATAGATAGATAGATAGATGGATGGATGGATGGACTGCAAGGCAAGCATCTGATTGACAGTGGTCCGTGATCTGCTGTTATGCTACTATGCTACTGACCATTGGGGGAGCGATAGCAAGCAAGAGAGTTAGATATCGAGAGTCATAGATAGATAGATAGATAGATATATAGATGGATGGACGGCAAGGCAAGCATCTGAATGACAGTGGTCCGTGATCTGCTGTTATGCTACTATGCTACTGACCATTGGGGGAGCGATAGCAAGTAAGAGAGTTAGATATCGAGAGTCATAGATAGAGAGATTGATAGATGGATGGATGGACGGCAAGGCAAGCATCTGATTGACTTTGGTCCATGATCTGCTGTTTTGCTACTATGCTACTGACCATTGGGGGAGCGATAGCAAGCAAGAGAGTTAAATATCGAGAGTCATAGATAGATAGATAGATAGATGGATGGATGGATGGCAAGGCAAGCATCTGATTGACAGTGGTCCGTGATCTGCTGTTATGCTACTATGCTACTGAACATTGGGGGAGCGATAGCAAGCAAGAGAGTTAGATATTGAGAGTCATAGATAGATAGATAGATAGATAGATGGATGGATGGACGACAAGGCAAGCATCTGATTGACAGTGTTCCCAGATCTTTTGTTATGCTACTATGCTACTGACCATTGGGGGAGCGATAGCAAGCAAGAGAGTTAGATATCGAGAGTCATAGATAGATAGATAGATAGATGGATGGATGGATGGACGGCAAGGCAAGAATCTGATTTACAGTGGTCCGTGATCAGCTGTTATGCTACTATGCTACTGACCATTGGGGGAGCGATAGCAAGCAAGAGAGTTAGATATCGAGAGTCATAGATAGATAGATAGATAGATATATAGATGGATGGACGGCAAGGCAAGCATCTGATTGACAGTGGTCCCTGATCTTTTGTTATGCTACTATGCTACTGACCATTGGGGGAGCGATAGGAAGCAAGAGAGTTAGATATCGAGAGTCATAGATAGATAGATAGATAGATGGATGGATGGACGACAAGGCAAGCATCTGATTGACAGTGGTCCCTGATCTTTTGTTATGCTACTATGCTACTGACCATTGGGGGAGTGATAGCAAGCAAGAGAGTTAGATATTGAGAGTCATAGATAGATAGATAGATAGATGGATGGATGGATGGACTGCAAGGCAAGCATCTGATTGACAGTGGTCCGTGATCTGCTGTTATGCTACTATGCTACTGACCATTGGGGGAGCGATAGCAAGCAAGAGAGTTAAATATCGAGAGTCATAGATAGATAGATAGATAGATGGATGGATGGATGGCAAGGCAAGCATCTGATTGACAGTGGTCCGTGATCTGCTGTTATGCTACTATGCTACTGAACATTGGGGGAGCGATAGCAAGCAAGAGAGTTAGATATTGAGAGTCATAGATAGATAGATAGATAGATAGATGGATGGATGGACGACAAGGCAAGCATCTGATTGACAGTGTTCCCAGATCTTTTGTTATGCTACTATGCTACTGACCATTGGGGGAGCGATAGCAAGCAAGAGAGTTAGATATCGAGAGTCATAGATAGATAGATAGATAGATATATAGATGGATGGACGGCAAGGCAAGCATCTGATTGACAGTGGTCCCTGATCTTTTGTTATGCTACTATGCTACTGACCATTGGGGGAGCGATAGGAAGCAAGAGAGTTAGATATCGAGAGTCATAGATAGATAGATAGATAGATGGATGGATGGACGACAAGGCAAGCATCTGATTGACAGTGGTCCCTGATCTTTTGTTATGCTACTATGCTACTGACCATTGGGGGAGTGATAGCAAGCAAGAGAGTTAGATATTGAGAGTCATAGATAGATAGATAGATAGATGGATGGATGGATGGACTGCAAGGCAAGCATCTGATTGACAGTGGTCCGTGATCTGCTGTTATGCTACTATGCTACTGACCATTGGGGGAGCGATAGCAAGCAACAGAGTTAGATATTGAGAGTCATAGATAGATAGATAGATAGATGGATGGATGGATGGACTGCAAGGCAAGCATCTGATTGACAGTGGTCCGTGATCTGCTGTTATGCTACTATGCTACTGACCATTGGGGGAGCGATAGCAAGCAAGAGAGTTAGATATCGAGAGTCATAGATAGATAGATAGATAGATATATAGATGGATGGACGGCAAGGCAAGCATCTGAATGACAGTGGTCCGTGATCTGCTGTTATGCTACTATGCTACTGACCATTGGGGGAGCGATAGCAAGTAAGAGAGTTAGATATCGAGAGTCATAGATAGAGAGATTGATAGATGGATGGATGGACGGCAAGGCAAGCATCTGATTGACTTTGGTCCATGATCTGCTGTTTTGCTACTATGCTACTGACCATTGGGGGAGCGATAGCAAGCAAGAGAGTTAGATATCGAGAGTCATAGATAGATAGATAGATAGATGGATGGATGGATAGATAGATAGATAGATAGATGGATGGATGGATGGATGGACGACAAGGCAAGCATCTGATTGACAGTGGTCCCTGATCTTTTGTTATGCTACTATGCTACTGACCATTGGGGGAGCGATAGGAAGCAAGAGAGTTAGATATCGAGAGTCATAGATAGATAGATAGATAGATGGATGGATGGATGGCAAGGCAAGCATCTGATTGACAGTGGTCCGTGATCTGCAGTTATGCTACTATGCTATTGAACATTGGGGGAGCGATAGCAAGCAAGAGAGTTAGATATTGAGAGTCATAGATAGATAGATAGATAGATGGATGGATGGATGGACTGCAAGGCAAGCATCTGATTGACAGTGGTCCGTGATCTGCTGTTATGCTACTATGCTACTGACCATTGGGGGAGCGATAGCAAGCAAGAGAGTTAGATATCGAGAGTCATAGATAGATAGATAGATAGATATATAGATGGATTGACGGCAAGGCAAGCATCTGAATGACAGTGGTCCGTGATCTGCTGTTATGCTACTATGCTACTGACCATTGGGGGAGCGATAGCAAGTAAGAGAGTTAGATATCGAGAGTCATAGATAGAGAGATTGATAGATGGATGGATGGACGGCAAGGCAAGCATCTGATTGACTTTGGTCCATGATCTGCTGTTTTGCTACTATGCTACTGACCATTGGGGGAGCGATAGCAAGCAAGAGAGTTAGATATCGAGAGTCATAGATAGATAGATAGATAGATGGATGGATGGATGGCAAGGCAAGCATCTGATTGACAGTGGTCCGTGATCTGCTGTTATGCTACTATGCTACTGAACATTGGGGGAGCGATAGCAAGCAAGAGAGTTAGATATTGAGAGTCATAGATAGATAGATAGATAGATGGATGGATGGACGACAAGGCAAGCATCTGATTGACAGTGGTCCCAGATCTTTTGTTATGCTACTATGCTACTGACCATTGGGGGAGCGATAGCAAGCAAGAGAGTTAGATATCGAGAGTCATACATAGATAGATAGATAGATATATAGATGGATGGACGGCAAGGCAAGCATCTGATTGACAGTGGTCCCTGATCTTTTGTTATGCTACTATGCTACTGACCATTGGGGGAGCGATAGTTAGCAAGAGAGTTAGATATCGAGAGTCATAGATAGATAGATAGATGGATGGATGGATGGACGACAAGGCAAGCATCTGATTGACAGTGGTCCCTGATCTTTTGTTATGCTACTATGCTACTGACCATTGGGGGAGTGATAGCAAGCAAGAGAGTTAGATATTGAGAGTCATAGATAGATAGATAGATAGATGGATGGATGGATGGACGACAAGGCAAGCATCTGATTGACAGTGGTCCCTGATCTTTTGTTATGCTACTATGCTACTGACCATTGGGGGAGCGATAGGAAGCAAGAGAGTTAGATATCGAGAGTCATAGATAGATAGATAGATAGATGGATGGATGGATGGCAAGGCAAGCATCAGATTGACAGTGGTCCGTGATCTGCAGTTATGCTACTATGCTATTGAACATTGGGGGAGCGATAGCAAGCAAGAGAGTTAGATATTGAGAGTCATAGATAGATAGATAGATAGATGGATGGATGGATGGACTGCAAGGCAAGCATCTGATTGACAGTGGTCCGTGATCTGCTGTTATGCTACTATGCTACTGACCATTGGGGGAGCGATAGCAAGCAAGAGAGTTAGATATCGAGAGTCATAGATAGATAGATAGATAGATATATAGATGGATGGACGGCAAGGCAAGCATCTGAATGACAGTGGTCCGTGATCTGCTGTTATGCTACTATGCTACTGACCATTGGGGGAGCGATAGCAAGTAAGAGAGTTAGATATCGAGAGTCATAGATAGAGAGATTGATAGATGGATGGATGGACGGCAAGGCAAGCATCTGATTGACTTTGGTCCATGATCTGCTGTTTTGCTACTATGCTACTGACCATTGGGGTAGCGATAGCAAGCAAGAGAGTTAGATATCGAGAGTCATAGATAGAGAGATTGATAGATGGATGGATGGACGGCAAGGCAAGCATCTGATTGACAGTGGTCCGTGATCTGCTGTTATGCTACTATGCTACTGACCATTGGGGGAGCGATAGCAAGCAAGAGAGTTAGATATCGAGAGTCATAGATAGATAGATAGATAGATGGATGGATGGATGGCAAGGCAAGCATCTGATTGACAGTGGTCCGTGATCTGCTGTTATGCTACTATGCTACTGAACATTGGGGGAGCGATAGCAAGCAAGAGAGTTAGATATTGAGAGTCATAGATAGATAGATAGATAGATGGATGGATGGACGACAAGGCAAGCATCTGATTGACAGTGGTCCCAGATCTTTTGTTATGCTACTATGCTACTGACCATTGGGGGAGCGATAGCAAGCAAGAGAGTTAGATATCGAGAGTCATAGATAGATAGATAGATAGATATATAGATGGATGGACGGCAAGGCAAGCATCTGATTGACAGTGGTCCCTGATCTTTTGTTATGCTACTATGCTACTGACCATTGGGGGAGCGATAGTTAGCAAGAGAGTTAGATATCGAGAGTCATAGATAGATAGATAGATGGATGGATGGATGGACGACAAGGCAAGCATCTGATTGACAGTGGTCCCTGATCTTTTGTTACGCTACTATGCTACTGACCATTGGGGGAGCGATAGCAAGCAATAGAGTTAGATATTGAGAGTCATAGATAGATAGATAGATAGATGGATGGATGGATGGACTGCAAGGCAAGCATCTGATTGACAGTGGTCCGTGATCTGCTGTTATGCTACTATGCTACTGACCATTGGGGGAGCGATAGCAAGCAAGAGAGTTAGATATCGAGAGTCATAGATAGATAGATAGATAGATATATAGATGGATGGACGGCAAGGCAAGCATCTGATTGACAGTGGTCCGTGATCTGCTGTTATGCTACTATGCTACTGACCATTGGGGGAGCGATAGCAAGCAAGAGAGTTAGATATCGAGAGTCATTGATAGATAGATAGATAGATGGATGGATGGACGGCAAGGCAAGCATCTGATTGACAGTGGTCCGTGATCTGCTGTTATGCTACAATGCGACTGACCATTGGGGGAGCGATAGCAAGCAAGACAGTTAGATATCAAGAGTCATAGATAGATAGATAGATAGATGGATGGACGGCAAGGCAAGCATCTGATTGACAGTGGTCCGTGATCTGCTGTTATGCTACTATGCTACTGACCATTGGGGGAGCGATAGCAAGCAAGAGAGTTAGATATCGATAGTCATTGATAGATAGATAGATAGATGGATGGATGGACGGCAAGGCAAGCATCTGATTGACAGTGGTCCGTGATCTGCTGTTATGCTACTATGCTACTGACCATTGGGGGAGCGATAGCAAGCAAGAGAGTGAGATATCAAGAGTCATAGATTGATAGATAGATAGATGGATGGATGGACAGCAAGGCAAGCATCTGATTGACAGTGGTCCGTGATCTGCTGTTATGCTTCTATGCTACTGACCTTTGGGGGAGCGATAGCAAGCGAGTTAGATATCGAGAGTCATAGATAGATAGATAGATAGATAGATAGATAGATAGATAGATAGATGGATGGATGGATGGACGGCAAGGCAAGCATCTGATTGACAGTGGTCCCTGATCTTTTGTTATGCTACTATGCTACTGACCATTGGGGGAGCGATAGCAAGCAAGAGAGTTAGATATCGAGAGTCATAGATAGATAGATAGATAGATGGATGGATGGATGGCAAGGCAAGCATCTGATTGACAGTGGTCCATGATCTGCTGTTTTGCTACTATGCTACTGACCATTGGGGGAGCGATAGCAAGCAAGAGAGTTAGATATCGAGAGTCATAGATAGATAGATAGATAGATGGATGGATGGATGGCAAGGCAAGCATCTGATTGACAGTGGTCCGTGATCTGCTGTTATGCTACTATGCTACTGAACATTGGGGGAGCGATAGCAAGCAAGAGAGTTAGATATTGAGAGTCATAGATAGATAGATAGATAGATGGATGGATGGACGACAAGGCAAGCATCTGATTGACAGTGGTCCCAGATCTTTTGTTATGCTACTATGCTACTGACCATTGGGGGAGCGATAGCAAGCAAGAGAGTTAGATATCGAGAGTCATAGATAGATAGATAGATAGATATATAGATGGATGGACGGCAAGGCAAGCATCTGATTGACAGTGGTCCCTGATCTTTTGTTATGCTACTATGCTACTGACCATTGGGGGAGCGATAGTTAGCAAGAGAGTTAGATATCGAGAGTCATAGATAGATAGATAGATGGATGGATGGATGGACGACAAGGCAAGCATCTGATTGACAGTGGTCCCTGATCTTTTGTTACGCTACTATGCTACTGACCATTGGGGGAGCGATAGCAAGCAATAGAGTTAGATATTGAGAGTCATAGATAGATAGATAGATAGATGGATGGATGGATGGACTGCAAGGCAAGCATCTGATTGACAGTGGTCCGTGATCTGCTGTTATGCTACTATGCTACTGACCATTGGGGGAGCGATAGCAAGCAAGAGAGTTAGATATCGAGAGTCATAGATAGATAGATAGATAGATAGATATATAGATGGATGGACGGCAAGGCAAGCATCTGATTGACAGTGGTCCGTGATCTGCTGTTATGCTACTATGCTACTGACCATTGGGGGAGCGATAGCAAGCAA